>NC_091203.1:21762503-21772503 GCF_040958095.1 Procambarus clarkii | reverse complement strand
AAGAAAAAGAAAGAAAGAAACAAAGGTGATTGATGATTATGAGGAAAAACAAGGAGATTGATGAATATGTTGATAAACAGGGAGACTGAGAACTATATTACCACAGAAACTGTTATATATATAGGTGTCAAAAATATATCAGTATTATTCTGAATACCTTTTACCTCACCAACTCTGAACAATTCATGTACAATAATATACTCATGAGAAAGCAGAACACACACACAGAGGTATAAACAATGTATGTATACCCAAGTTCTCGGTCAGTATATACACTGTGAGTTTAATCCAAGTCCTATACAACGAAAAAATCTACAAGAGCCGTGACGAGGATTCGAACCTACGTCTGAGAGCATCCCAGACGCTGCTTTAATCGACTGAGCTACGACATGGAATAAGAATTACAACCAGAAATTCTACTGAATTTACTGTGTTCATTTGATACATCACACTATTGTGATTTCTGTGTGTAATCCAATACAACGTTCAGAACAACATTATTCCTGCTAACTGGTCAGTAATCACTTGTAAATACCTTAATATCCACTCCAAATGTTAATCACAATTAAACCCAACACCAACAATGTAAAAGAAGATGATTAACACATTATGTTAATCTGAGATGTTGTTTATTAGAAACTTGGAATAAAAAACGAATGCCAGACACGATTCAATAGTAGTTGGAAACCACTCCCTCATGTGACAATAAGGCTGATGTTTTGAAACCTATTCATCTGCCTTAATGCCTCCCCTGGAAACACAAACCGAAACTGTCTCTATTTTCCGCTTGTTACAACTTATAATAAAGTTGTTACATCTTGGCTTAACGTGTTTATGACGTATTAGAACGTTGTTACAACTTGCTTTATTGGTTGTTATAACTGGTTAGGAGGTGTTAAAACTTGTTCGAACGATGTACCAACGTCGTAGTTTCGGTGTGTGTTTGGCGGGTCTCCCCAAGACGACAAGAGGCAACACTATTTAGCAATAAGAAAAATGCCTCAATCAGCCTCAAAATTATCTTGCACCTAGAAGATATATCGTTATAGCATGCTATATAACCCTCATCAACCAGGGATTGCACTCATAACTCAGGCATTGCTCTCATATTAACCAGAAATTATTTATCTAAAAAGGGGAAGAATGATTGAATATACAAACGTACAAAACAATGCAAGTGATGAGAAAGTAGTTGAAGCAGCCAGACTGTAAATTCGTCCACCCCCTAAACTGCGAAATTATTTGAAAAGTGTTTATCTGCTGCGAGCAAGTAATGTGTATTTTGTATTGTAAAGGCCAAATCTGAGTCTTTCCCCGAGCAGAGCTTCCAGCAGTTACTCAGATAATGATTGATGGTGCGAGGCAGCCAGGCAGCTCCCTGCTCTCTGGAGGGCTACGATCTACAAGAATGTTTTCACAGGGCAAAGGACTATTTCCTTTCAATATTTTTCCATTGGTAAATTGCCTTCATCCTTGAAGGATGGGATCCGGTCGGCCGAGGAGACAGCACGCTGGACTTGTGATCCTGTGGTCCTGGGTTCGATCCCAGGTGCCAGTGAGAAACAATGGGCAGAGTTTCTTTCACCCTATGCCCCTGTTACCTAGCAGTAAAATAGGTACCTGGGTGTTAGTCATCTGTCACGGGTTGCTTCCTGGGGGTGGAGGCCTGGTCGAGGACCGGCCCGCGGGGACACTAAAGCCCCGAAATCATCTCAAGATAACCTCAAGATTGAAGAGGTGTTCAGGAGAAAAATGCCCATTCTTTATAAACAAACGTTATCAAATTCATCACAGTGTAATTATATTATTATATTTAGTTAATATTTATGTATAAAACGCATTTTCATTTATTTCTTGCTTATTGGAAGATTAATATTTTTGAATATGTGAAGGGAATAGATTGTACATTTGGATGGAAATGCAATTGACATGAACAAGTAACATATAGTCTGTAAAGCCATTGCAGTAAACAGTTTACATTAATGGGTGCAGGAGAGAGAGAAAGTTTTCCTTCACTGCTGTAACGGATGTTTCGTCATGTGTATCTTGGATAAAACCACATATTTTATTTCTTGAATCTAATGCTCTATTATTACTACAATCTCACCTGCAAGAATGTAGGAGGTGGCTGAGAATCTGGTTATATTGAAATTTATATATTAACATGCTTAGGTATATATATATATATATATATATATATATATATATATATATATATATATATATATATATATATATATATATATATATATATATATGTGTGTGTGTGTGTGTGTGTGTGTGTGTGTGTGTGTGTGTGTGTGTGTGTGTGTGTGTGTGTGTGTGTGTGTGTGTGTGTGTGTGTGGCTCTACACAGCCACCCTAGAGTATATAGAGGGCTACATACAGATCAAAGGCTACATATGTGGCACTATTATCTCCAACTCGCTGGATGATTGGCTATTCGCAGGTGTTTGATTAGTAGCCAATCTCGGTCAATTTTGGAAGGACTATGAGGCTATCTTCAGGAGCACGGGATGGATGGGGAATTTGTAAATGTCCAGGTACATTAACCTAATTGATCAGGATACCTGATCAACCAGGCTGTGATTCTTGCGCCAGGCTGCGAGCAGCTGCGTCCAAGAGCCTGGTTGATCAGACCACCAACTAAGAGGTCTGGTCAGAGACCGGGCCGCGGGGACCGAAATCAAGAACAAGTTGTTAAACGGTGCGCGTTAAAAATTGAATAATTAAACTCTAGGGACATCACTCTCCGCGTTTCACTTACTAAATAACGACAAGTTGGGCCACTTCTTGAGGTTATCTTGAGATGATTTCGGGGCTTTAGTGTCCCCGCGGCCCGGTCCTCGACCAGGCCTCTAATCCCAGGAATCAGCCCGTGACAGCTGACTAACACCCAGGTACCTATTTTACTACTAGGTAACAGGGGTATAGGGTGAAAGAAACTGCCCATTGTTTCTCGCCGGCGCCATTGATCGAACCCGGGACCTCAGGATCACAAGTCCAGCGTGCTGTCCGCTCGGCCGACCGGCTCCTTAGCTATATTTACAATGAACCAAAGCAATGGGAAGCTGGGTATTTATTTGATTTACATTACATTAGGGGCCTCGAAGCCTGGTGGATAGCGCGCAGGACTCGTAATTCTGTGGCGCGGGTTCGATTCCCGCACGAGGCAGAAACAAATGGGCAAAGTTTCTTTCACCCTGAATGCCCCTGTTACCTAGCAGTAAATAGGTACCTAGGAGTTAGTCAGCTGTCACGGGCTGCTTCCTGGGGGTGGAGGCCTGGTCAAGGACCGGGCCGCGGGGACACTAAAGCCCCGAAATCAACTCAAGATAACCTCAAGATATAGCTTTATGTGTAAATTCTAACATATTTGTTTTAACGCAATGAAAAAAAAAATAATACAAATATTTTTAGTTATATTCTGTAAAGAGAATTTAAATGCTTTGATTTACTTGATTCATCAGAGATTCGAACTTGGTCCCCAGAAGTACGCGACGGTTTTCCTACCAACCAGGTCACGGTTGGCCCCAATAAGGAAGGATCACAGAGGATCGTAATATTTTCAACCACTTGGGGGTGGACGGTAGACCGACGGTCTCGCTTCATGCAGGTCGGCGTTCAATCCCCGACCGTCCACAAGTGGTTGGGGCACCATTCCTGTCCCATCCCATCCCAAATCCTTATCCTGATCCCTTCCAAGTGCAGTATAGTAGTATTAGCTAGGCGCTTTCCCTACATAGTTCATTTATTCATTTATTCTCAATTTATAGCTCCTATTTCTAGTTCTTAATGATCCAAGTAAAAGTTAATCGAATCCATTATAAGTCGGATACTCAAACTATCATACACTATCATATTTTGTCGCATACAAAACTACAGCGAACAAGTTTTTAAATATATACAAAATAAAACAGTGCCATCTTCTTGAGATTATCTTGAGATGATTTCGGGGCTTTAGTGTCCCCGCGGCTCGGTCCTCGACCAGGCCTCCACCCCCAGGAAGCAGCCCGTGACAGCTGACTAACTCCCAGGTACCTATTTACTGCTAGGTAACAGGGGCATTCAGGGTGAAAGAAACTTTGCCCATTTGTTTCTGCCTCGTGCGGGAATCGAACCCGCGCCACAGAATTACGAATCCTGCGCGCTATCCACCAGGCTACGAGGCCCCCCTGGTGGGGGGGGGGGGGCAGTATTACAGTATTTTCGCTAGAGTAAATCTGGATTTCCCAAGAGAATACGTTGGTATGTTTCACTTGACGTGTCATCGTGAGGAATATCAACCATAAAGATATTTATGCTCTTAGCTGAAAGTTAAAGAGTGTAGTAGTAATATTATTAAATTTAACATATAAGAGAATTAAAAAAGTGTTGAACACAAAAGAGAATTAATAACGTATTGATCATGCAAGATAATTAATAAAGTATTTATCATAAAAGTGAATTAATAAAGTGATGAGCATTAAAGATAAATTATTATGCACTGATCATATCAGAGTATTAATAAAGAATTGAACATACTGGACCAAAAGTGGATCTCGCGTTAGACGTGATTAATATAAATAACAATAAATGATTATTTTATATATAATGTAGATATTTTATCTGTCTAAACATTTCTGTAAACAAGGCTTCCTTATACTTATTCCTAGTTCAAAGACACAAACTCGTAAAAAGTTACTATATATTTATAATAAAACACATGACCCTCAATGAATGAAACTTTCAAATCTCAGATAAATTCAACCCACATATTCTTTGAAGCTATTCAAGGAAAATACACGATGTATTAAAATTTTTGTCGCGTGAATTGGAATGGTGAATCTTTGAGTCCGACGGAATCACTGAAATTGAAAAAAATTCTCTCTAGCATGCAGTGAAATTTTTTTTATTCAACAGTGTTGGATCATAAATTAGTTGAATAGACTTGTTCCAATTAAACAACCAGTTTTTTCAGGCTCATGTTTACTTGTTTATTGCGTTACCACCGCGATATATATATATATATATATATATATATATATATATATATATATATATATATATATATATATATATATTGCGGTGGAAACGGTACTGTGTACATTTGGAAGTACTGTGCATATTCACTGTACACATACAGTAGCCAGGTTGCAGCCCAACCTTATACTTTAAGAACAGTCTCGGGATCCCCAACATTGCCATTCTTATTCCACGAATCTAATGACGAAATAGTTACCTTGGAAGAACGTAAATCTTTCGTCGCAGTGAAGGTATTTTCCTCAGTTGCTGGGTTACGGTCATGTTCTGTCTTGGGAAGTGTCGTTCATGGCGATAGATAGGAACCAACCCATCAACACTATTGGCTCCACCTGACATACTGTCTATTAACTTTTGCAAGGTGTTTCTGATAGACCCAGTCTGTTCCAGGTGGCTATAATACGTGAGCTCTCTTGCTAGCTTATATCACGACGATATCCTCTTGCTGTATATATATATATATATATATATATATATATATATATATATATATATATATATATATATATATATATATATATATATATATGACAATGTCAGACCACGGAGGGAAATGAAACAGGAATTTCCTTAAGTACTTTCGTATATTAAATACATCTTCAGAAGGAATGTACTGTGAAGATGATTCCTTCTGAAGATGTATTTAATATACGAAAGTACTTAAGGAAATTCCTGTTTCATTTCCCTCCGTGGTCTGACATTGTCACATTCTTAATCACGTGTTTATTTTCGTGATATACACACACACACACACATATATATATATATATATATATATATATATATATATATATATATATATATATATATATATATATATATAGAATGCACTTCTGAGCCTACTATGCAAGTTCCGATTTGCCTAATAAGCCAAGTTTTCATGAATTAATGTTTTTTTGACTACCTAACCTACATAACATAACCTAACCTAACTTTTTCGGCTACCTAATCTAACCTAACGTATAAAGATAGGTTAGGTTAGGTTAGGTAGGGTTGGTTAGGTTCGGTCATATATCTACGTTAATTTTAACTCCAATAAAAAAAAATTTAAATCATACATAATGAAATGGGTAGCTTTATCATTTTATATGAAACAAATTAGAGAAAATATATTAATTCAGGAAAACTTGGCTTATTAGGCAAATCGGGCCTTGCATAGCAGGCTGAGAAGTGCATTCTGGCTACTAGGTACGACATATATATACATACAAGGAATACGGCCATATGTTCATTTTAAAATAAATTAATATGTGCTTCTTACAAGGAAGTGGGACATATATGTATATATATTCTAGCCATGTGATGAGAATATATGTCTTATACATGTAACAGGAATATTCCGAATTTTGTTCTTAGTCATTATACATATAATATACATATTAAAATTGCCATCTCAATTAATCCAAAGAATCCTATCTATTTCTTATTTGCATTCTTCATTCCTATATTTCAATCTCTGCGTTCTTCATTCTATCCTTTCCCCCTCTCGTCCTTAACTTATTATTCTTCTTCTCATTCATTTCATCTTCTTTCCATCATTCCATCTTTATTCCTACCTTTATTGCTTCCTTATTCTTACCTTTATTGCTTCCTTATTCTTACCTTTATTGCTTCCTTATTCCTACCTTTATTGCTTCCTTATTCCTACCTTTATTGCTTCCTTATTCCTACCTTTATTGCTTCCTTATTCCTACCTTTATTGCTTCCTTATTTCTACCTTTATTGCTTCCTTATTTCTACCTTTATTGCTTCCTTATTTATCCGTTTATTTCTTCCTTACTTCCCTCTTGTTTTCTTCCTTATTCCTCCTTTCGTTATTCCTAACCTGTCTATGCATTCCATCCATACATTTTCATTTTATTTATTAATTATTCTTGCCTTAATTCCATCTTTACTCCCTTAATTCCTTGCCCCTTCTTCCCTTCAGCCTGACGTGAAGACAAGGCCAGGGAGACGGCCTAACTCTCTCTCTCTCTCTCTCTCTGTCTCTCTCTCTCTCTCTCTCTCTCTCTCTCTGTCTCTCTCTCTTTCTCTCTCTCTCTCTCTCTCTCTCTGTTTCTCTCTCTCTTTCTCTGTCTGTCTGTCTGTCTGTCTGTCTGTCTGTCTGTCTCTCTCTCTCTAGCGCTCACGCTCTCACGCTCTCTCTCTCTCTCTCTCTCTCTCTCTCTCTCTCTCTCTCTCTCTCTCTCTCTCTCTCTCTCTCTCTCTCTCTCTCTCTCTCTCTCTCTCTCTCTATGAGACTATTCTTTCTTTGTCTTTCACTCTCTCTCTTCTTTTCTCTATGTGTTTTCCCTCTTTCTCCTTTCCCATATTACTTCTCCCCTTCCTTGCACTCACAAAATACTCATCATCTTAACCCTTCCTCCTCCACAGGAGCTGAAGGCGGCAGTTTAACAATAACTCACATTTACCGCCGCTAAAAAATTATATAAAAATAACGCTGGAGAATTTAAGGAAGAATTAAGTGCCTGTAAATCACGCAGAAGTTATAAATAATTAGTTAGTGTGAGTTGATTATAACTCACAACTGTTATAGTGTTTCTGGCACGGCCGGAGCGGCTGCCACGTGTGTAGGACACGGAGGGCGGGACCTGGTGGATCACAACCTGCTGGATCACAACCTGCTGGATCACAACCTGCTGGATCACAAGCTGGTGGATCACAACCTGGTGGATCACAACCTGCTGGATCACAAGCTGGTGGATCACAAGCTGGTAGATCACAATCTTGTGGATCACAAGCTGCTGGATCACAACCTGCTGGATCACAACCTGCTGGATCACAACCTGCTGGATCACAACCTGTTGGATCACAAACTGCTGGACCACAACCTGGTGGATCACAACCTGGTGGATCACAACCTGGTGGATCACAACCTGGTGGATCACAACCTGCTGGATCACAACCTGCTGGATCACAACCTGCTGGATCACAACCTGCTGGATCACAAGCTGCTGGATCACAACCTGCTGGATCACAACCTGCTGGATCACAACCTGGTGGATCACAACCTGCTGGACCACAACCTGGTGGATCACAACCTGCTGGATCACAGCCTGGTGGATCACAACCTGGTGGATCACAACCTGGTGGATCACAACCTGGTGGATCACAACCTGCTGGATCACAACCTGCTGGATCACAACCTGCTGGTTCACAAGCTGCTGGATCACAACCTGCTGGATCACAACCTGCTGGATCACAACCTGCTGGATCACAACCTGGTGGATCACAACCTGCTGGACCACAACCTGGTGGATCACAACCTGCTGGATCACAGCCTGGTGGATCACAACCTGCTGGATCACAACCTGGTGGATCACAACCTGGTGGATCACAACCTGCTGGATCACAACCTGCTGGATCACAACCTGCTGGATCACAACCTGCTGGATCACAACCTGCTGGATCACAACCTGCTGGATCACAACCTGCTGGATCACAACCTGGGGGATCACAACCTGGGGGATCACAACCTGCTGGATCACAACCTGCTGGATCACAACCTGCTGGATCACAACCTGCTGGATCACAATCTGCTGGATCACAACCTCCTGGATCACAACCTGCTGGATCACAACCTGCTGGATCACAACCTGCTGGATCACAACCTGCTGGATCACAACCTGCTGGATCACAACCTGCTGGATCACAACCTGGTGGATCACAACCTGGGGGATCACAACCTGGTGGATCACAACCTCGGGGATCACAACCTGCTGGATCACAACCTGGGGGATCACAACCTGCTGGATCACAACCTGCTGGATCACAACCTGCTGGATCACAACCTGCTGGATCACAACCTGGTGGATCACAACCTGGGGGATCACAACCTGGTGGATCACAACCTGGGGGATCACAACCTGCTGGATCACAACCTGCTGGATCACAACCTGCTGGATCACAACCTGGTGGATCACAACCTGCTGGATCACAACCTGCTGGATCACAACCTGCTGGATCACAACCTGCTGGATCACAACCTGCTGGATCACAACCTGCTGGATCACAACCTGCTGGATCACAACCTGCTGGATCACAACCTGCTGGATCACAACCTGCTGGATCACAATGCATTGAGACACAGTGCCAACCAATCAGACACAATGCCAACTAATGTGACACAGTGCCAACCAATGATACACAGTGCCAACCATTGAGACACAGTGCCAACCATTGAGACACAGTGCCAACCATTGAGACACAGTGCCAACCATTGAGACACAGTGCCAACCAATCAGACACAGTGCCAATCAGACACAGTGCCAACCAATCACACACAGCAACACAGGAGAGATGTGGGTGTACTGTGTGCCTAAAAGACTCCATAAAAGGTCTACCGTCAACCTTCACAACTATTCCTCAAGAATAAACTCCAAAAATGAAGAAACTACAAAAGCATGTATAATTTCCTTTGTCCAAAACAGCAATATCATTGCTTTTATTCCCTCCCCGAACTCAGGAAATTATGGTAAATGCTTTTTTAACATATTATGTCTGAAAGAACAGAGCAACAGAGCTCTGTTGCTCTGTTGCATCAACAAATTAAACAGCTCATGTTTTGATGAGTTGAAGAAATAAATGTAAATGTAAATGTAAATAAACTCATTCTGATTTAACTCATCACTTTGATGTAACTCATTCCCTTGACTTATTTAATATTTTGTTATCTTGATAATTGAAACTCACTTAACTCATTTAGTCTTGACTTAACTAATCCGATTTTAATTTGATTCATCTGTTTTTTTTACTTTTTGAGCTGACAGGTGTTAGGTGTAGCTGGCAGGTGTTAGGTGGAGCTGGCAGGTGTTAGGTGGAGCTGGCTGGTGTTAGGTGGAGCTGGCAGGTGTTAGGTGGAGCTGGCAGGTGTTAGGTGGAGCTGGCTGGTGTTAGGTGGAGCTGGCAGGTGTTAGGTGGAGCTGGTAGGTGTTAGGTGTAGTCAGCAAGTGTTAGGTGTAGCTGGCAGGTGTTAGGT
>NC_091203.1:21727503-21757503 GCF_040958095.1 Procambarus clarkii | reverse complement strand
TGTGAGTGGACACACCGCCATAGTGACAGTATTGGCCAGCGCCACTCATCCTGTGAGTGGACACACCGCCATAGTGACAGTATTGGGCAGCGTCACTCATCTTATGAGTGGGCACACCGCCATAGTGACAGTATTGGGCAGCGCCACTCATCCTGTGAGTGGACACACCGCCATAGTGACAGTATTGGGCAGCATCACTCATCCTGTGAGTGGACACACCGCCATAGTGACAGTATTGGGCAGCGTCACTCATCTTATGAGTGGGCACACCGCCATAGTGACAGTATTGGGCAGCGCCACTCATCCTGTGAGTGGACACACCGCCATAGTGACAGTATTGGGCAGCGCCACTCATCTTATGAGTGGACACACCGCCATAGTGACAGTATTGGGCAGCACCACTCATCTTATAAGTGGACACACCGCCATAGTGACAGTATTGGGCAGCGCCACTCATCTTATGAGTGGACACACCGCCATAGTGACAGTATTGGGCAGCGCCACTCATCGTGTGAGTGGACACACCACCATAGTGACAGTATTGGGCAGCGCCACTCATCCTGTGAGTGGACACACCGCCATAGCAGCATGTACAACACTCCCCAATAGGAAGAAAACCCGCTGGGTTGTTCATCCTGTCACTTGTACCCAGACACAGCTGGGACTTGCTTAACTGTCTCAAGTGAACAGCTCCTCAAACAAGAAGATTAACATCTATCAACCCTTAAAAGCTTACGTTATCTTGCGGGTGCACAATGGGGAAATCTTTTAAGAACAGTATCAATATTTGACAAATAGAATTTTCCTAACTCAAACAATGTGGAGTTTAGTATTCTACACATATTTCTGATGTCTCTCAGGTGTTCACATTCACGTAAGATGTCAACAGAACATTAATATTTGGATATATAAATGTTTGTTGTAGAAAGTATTCAGAGGTGGACTGTTGCATATATTTATATACTAATTTATACATATAAACCGGACCATAAAAAACTATAATGCCAAATATGTTTTCAAAGGATGAAAATATATTGCGTATCCAGTGAAAAAAAAGATAGAGGATAAAGATACAAAAAGATGCTCTGTGCCCAGTAACTAAAGAATGTTTCATTAAACATTGAAGAGCACCTGGAAGTTCGAAAATTCTTCGCCAAATAAGAAATGAAGGGTAGAACAACCACCTAGCTTCTCTGAGGTCGGCGTTCGATTCCCGATGGTCCAATTAGATGGTCACATTTCCTTCACTCTGTTCCTTAATCCTAGCTTATATCCTTCTCTTAAATCCTTTCCAAATCCTCCAAAATCCAACTTGCTTAAGCCCTTTCTCCTCATAAGTAACTTAACAACTGAGACGTTTGAAACAAGTTCAATTTTCCCCAAATGGAATCAGAAAATTCATTGAAAAAGTACATTATGAAGTGAGCTTTTGTATTATGTATACCGTGAACATGGCCCCCTTCACTAGTGACGTCATTCCTGTATAAGATAACATTTAGAGTTAAGTAAGATAACATTCTAAGATAATCATATTAACATGAAAACTTCTGTATACAAACAGGATAACCTCTGTAGGGCGTATAATGCCTTATGTAAGATAACGAAATATCTTATAACTGATGTCATTATAACTTATGTTGGACAGGATACTAATGTCTAAACGATAACACAATATCATAAGAAGAATGGCACAATAACTTCCGTCAGATAACATAAATATAATGACTTATGTTAGATAAAAAAATGATTAAAGTTAGATAAAATACTTTCTTATGTAGAACGATATCATTACATTTGACATAATATAACACAAACATGTGTAAGATAGCACAATTAACGACACTAACAATAAAGTTCACAGTAAACGACAGGGTGTACGAAGTTTACAATTAACGACACAAAGTTTAAAGTTTACTGTAAATGACCCTTCCAAAAGAATACAATAATACTCAAACAAAACAACACCAAACTTCACCAATCTCGAGAAAATACAATATTTGTCAATAGCATAAAAAGGCAAAAAAAAAATTCAATCAGAGCCTTCAAAAAGAAAATATAGACATGAAACAAAGGTCATATGCTTCTATAAATACGCTGTATTTGTTGTTTTTTAATAATTTTTGTGTTATAACTTGTGAAGAGTGATGAGTGAGCTCTCCTTTACGGGCTATTCATGCCCGTGCCACCTTTAGGGTAGCTTAATCTTTATCAATCGAATGAGCTCTCAAGGGAGACATCTCCCGTCACGCAGGGTGCAGTCGCACCTCCACAGATCTCCAGTATCAGCTCTTGATACTGGTAATGGCTCAAAAGGGCCACCACTTACGGGCTATTCATGCCCGTGCCACCTTTTGGGTGGCTTAATCTTCATCAATCAATCATCGAATGAGCTCTAAAATCCACTACGGGCTCACCATAGCCCGTGCTACTTGGAACTTTTTGTTCCAAGTAGCGAATTTTAAGCAACAAAAAATGATCTAAATAGTACTGAGCGGCCCAGCATTTGACACAATAAAAAGCTCTATAGCATGAAGTTTTAAACGTATATGTGACATAAACAATGCTGCCTTAGTTACTGCAAGGTGAACAGAGTTATCAGACGAGAGAAAATGACCCCCAAACGTTTCCGTCTCCCTCGAAGCCGGAATTCGCGATTGCCAGTCGAGAACGCACCCATTTGCACTACCGAGACCCCACGCTTCCAATCCATTGTATAAACTACAGAAACACTATTATATTGCCACTGATTGTATATCTGCTATATTGCTATAGTGTTATATCAGCTGTTATATTGCTGGGATAGGTTAGGGGGAGATACAACACAGCCCCGGAACCCAATATAACTTGCATCAGGGTGAATGAAACATTTTGCCCATTTGTCTCCGCCTCCACCGGGGATCGAACCCGGAACCTCCGAACTATGAATCCGAAGCGCTGTCCACTCAGCCGATAGGCGCTCCGTCCCCCCCCTTCCCCCCGAGGTCGGAAGTCACTACATTAGACAATGAATGGTTAAAAGAAGGCGGGGTCCAAGAGCTAAGAGCTCGATCCTGCAGGCACACACACACACACACACACACACACACACACACACACACACACACACACACACACACACACACACACACACACACACACACATGCAAATGTGTGTGTGAAATGCAAAGTAATAGTAAATGCAAAGTAATGAAACTAGGCAGTGGAAACAGGAGGCCAGGCACAGGATACAGAATAGGAGATGAAGTACTTAATGAAACAGACAGAGAGAAAGATCTAGGAGTTGATATCACACCAAACCTGTCTCCTGAAGCCCACATAAAGAGAATAACGTCTGCGGCATATGCGAGGCTGGCTAACATCAGAACGGCGTTCAGGAACCTGTGTAAGGAATCATTCAGAATCTTGTACACCACATATGTAAGACCAATCCTGGAGTATGCGGCCCCAGCATGGAGCCCGTACCTTGTCAAGCACAAGACGAAGCTGGAAAAAGTCCAAAGGTATGCTACTAGACTAGTCCCAGAACTAAGAGGCATGAGTTATGAGGAAAGGCTGCGGGAAATGCACCTCACGACACTGGAAGACAGAAGAGTAAGGGGGGACATGATCACAACCTACAAAATCCTCAGGGGAATCGACCGGGTAAACAAGGATGAACTTTTCAACACTGGTGGGACGCGAACAAGGGGACACAGGTGGAAGCTGAGTACCCAAATGAGCCACAGAGACGTTAGAAAGAACTTTTTCAGTGTCAGAGTAGTTAGCAAATGGAATGCATTAGGAAGTGATGTGGTGGAGGCTGACTCCATTCACAGTTTCAAATGTAGATATGATAGAGCCCAATAGGCTCAGGAATCTGTACACCAGTTGATTGACGGTTGAGAGGCGGGACCAAAGAGCCAGAGCTCAACCCCCGCAAGCACAATTAGGTGAGTACAATTAGGTGAGTACACAGGCGTGTGTGTGTGTGTGTACTCACCTATTTGTACTCACCTATTTGTGCTTGCAGGATCGAGCATTGACTCTTGGATCCCGCCTTTCTAGCTATCGGTTGTTTACAGCAATGACTCCTGTCCCATTTCCCTATCATACCTAGTTTTAAAAGTATGAATAGTATTTGCTTCCACAACCTGTTCCCCAAGTGCATTCCATTTTTCTACTACTCTCACGCTAAAAGAAAACTTCCTAACATCTCTGTGACTCATCTGAGTTTCCAGTTTCCACCCATGTCCCCTCGTTCTGTTATTATTACGTGTGAACATTTCATCTATTTCCACTTTGTCAATTCCCCTGAGTATTTTATATGTCCCTATCATATCTGTGTGTGTGTGTGTGTGTGTCATCAACATCCTACATGTCGATGTTTGCGGATGACGCAAAGTTGATGAGAAGAGTTGTGACAGATGAGGATTGCAGGATCCTCCAAGAGGACCTGAACAGGTTGCAGAGATGGTCAGAGAAATGGCTACTGGAGTTCAACACGAGCAAATGTAAAGTTATGTAAATGGGACTAGGAGATAAGAGACCAAAGGGACAGAACACAATGAAGGGGAACAGCCTACCTGTAACGACGCGTGAAAGAGACCTGGGGGTGGACGTAACACCTAATCTATCTCCTGAGGCACATATAAATAGGATAACGACAGCAGCGTACTCTACACTGGCAAAAGTTAGAACATCATTCAGAAACCTAAGTAAGGAGGCATTTAGGGCGCTTTACACTGCCTACGTGAGGCCAGTCTTAGAGTATGCCGCCTCATCATGGAGTCCCCATCTGAAGAAGCATATAAGGAAACTGGAAAAGGTTCAGAGGTTTGCAACGAGACTCGTCCCAGAGCTACGAGGGATGGGGTATGAGGAGCGCCTGAGGGAACTGTGCCTTACGACACTAGAAAGAAGAAGGGAGAGGGGGGGACATGATAGGAACGTATAAAATACTCAAGGAAATTGACAGAGTGGACATAAACGAAATGTTCACACGGAATAGTAACAGAACGAGAGGACATGGATGAAAGCTTGAAACTTAGATGAGTCACAGAGATGTTAGGAAGTTTTCTTTTAGCGTGAGAGTAGTGGGGAAATGGAATGCACTTCAGGAACAGGTTGTGGAAGCAAATATTATTACTAATTTTAAAACCAGGTATGATAGGGAAATGGGACAGGAGTCATTGCTGTAAACAACCGATGCTCGAAAGGTGGGATCCAAGAGTCAATGCTCGATCCTGCAGACACAACTAGGTGAGTACAGGTGCAGCCTCTCAAATACTTCCTCATCTCCATCACTCCTGCTGAAGCATCCTACTCCTTAGTGTAAACATTACTGGCAATATCTTCATATTGTGTTGGCTTGGGGGAGGACGTGCTGTGTATCCTGAGTGTTGGAGGACGTGCTGTGTGTCCTGGGTGTTGGAGGGCGTGCGCTGAGTGTTGGAGGGCGTGCTGTGTGTCCTGGGTGTTGGAGGACGTGCTCTGAGTGTTGGAGGGCGTGCTCTGAGTGTTGGAGGGCGTGCTCTGAGTGTTGGAGGGCGTGCTGTGTGTCCTGGGTGTTGGAGGACGTGCTCTGAGTGTTGGAGGGCGTGCTCTGAGTGTTGGAGGGCGTGCTGTGTGTCCTGGGTGTTGGAGGGCGTGTTCTGAGTGTTGGAGGGCGTGCTCTGAGTGTTGGAGGGCGTGCTCTGAGTGTTGGAGGGCGTGCTCTGAGTGTTGGAGGGCGTGCTCTGAGTGTTGGAGGGCGTGCTCTGAGTGTTGGAGGGCGTGCTGTGTGTCCTGGGTGTTGGAGGACGTGCTCTGGGTGTTGGAGGGCGTGCTCTGAGTGTTGGAGGGCGTGCTCTGAGTGTTGGAGGGCGTGCTGTGTGTCCTGAGTGTTGGAGGGCGTGCTGTGTGTCCTGAGTGTTGGAGGGCGTGCTCTGAGTGTTGGAGGGCGTGCTCTGAGTGTTGGAGGGCGTGCTGTGTGTCCTGAGTGTTGGAGGGCGTGCTCTGAGTGTTGGAGGACGTGCTCTGAGTATTGGAGGGCGTGCTCTGAGTGTTGGAGGGCGTGCTCTGAGTGTTGGAGGGCGTGCTGTGTGTCCTGGGTGTTGGAGGGCGTGTTCTGAGTGTTGGAGGGCGTGCTCTGAGTGTTGGAGGGCGTGCTCTGAGTGTTGGAGGGCGTGCTCTGAGTGTTGGAGGGCGTGCTCTGAGTGTTGGAGGGCGTGCTCTGAGTGTTGGAGGGCGTGCTCTGAGTGTTGGAGGGCGTGCTGTGTGTCCTGGGTGTTGGAGGACGTGCTCTGGGTGTTGGAGGGCGTGCTCTGAGTGTTGGAGGGCGTGCTCTGAGTGTTGGAGGGCGTGCTGTGTGTCCTGAGTGTTGGAGGGCGTGCTGTGTGTCCTGAGTGTTGGAGGGCGTGCTCTGAGTGTTGGAGGGCGTGCTCTGAGTGTTGGAGGGCGTGCTGTGTGTCCTGAGTGTTGGAGGGCGTGCTCTGAGTGTTGGAGGACGTGCTCTGAGTATTGGAGGGCGTGCTCTGAGTGTTGGAGGGCGTGCTCTGAGTGTTGGAGGGCGTGCTCTGAGTGTTGGAGGGCGTGCTCTGAGTGTTGGAGGACGTGCTCTGAGTGTTGGAGGGCGTGCTCTGGGTGTTGGAGGGCGTGCTCTGAGTGTTGGAGGGCGTGCTGTGAGTGTTGGAGGGCGTGCTGTGTGTCCTGAGTGTTGGAGGGCGTGCTCTGAGTGTTGGAGGGCGTGCTCTGAGTGTTGGAAGCCGTGCTCTGAGTGTTGGAGGGCGTGCTCTGAGTGTTGGAGGGCGTGCTCTGAGTGTTGGAGGGCGTGCTCTGAGTGTTGGAGGGCGTGCTCTGAGTGTTGGAGGGCGTGTTATGAGTGTTGGAGGGCATGCTCTGAGTGTTGGAGGACGTGCTCTGAGTGTTGGAGGGCGTGCTCTGAGTGTTGGAGGGCGTGCTCTGAGTGTTGGAGGGCGTGTTCTGAGTGTTGGAGGGCGTGCTCTGAGTGTTGGAGGGCGTGCTCTGAGTGTTGGAGGGCGTGCTCTGAGTGTTGGAGGGCGTGCTGTGTGTCCTGAGTGTTGGAGGGCGTGCTCTGAGTGTTGGAGGGCGTGCTCTGAGTGTTGGAGGGCGTGCTCTGAGTGTTGGAGGGCGTGCTCTGAGTGTTGGAGGGCGTGCTCTGAGTGTTGGAGGGCGTGCTCTGAGTGTTGGAGGGCGTGTTCTGAGTGTTGGAGGGCGTGCTCTGAGTGTTGGAGGGCGTGCTCTGAGTGTTGGAGGGCGTGCTCTGAGTGTTGGAGGGCGTGCTCTGAGTGTTGGAGGGCGTGCTCTGAGTGTTGGAGGGCGTGCTGTGTGTCCTGAGTGTTGGAGGACGTGCTCTGAGTGTTGGAGGGCGCGCTCTGAGTGTTGGAGGGCGTGCTCTGAGTGTTGGAGGGCGTGCTCTGAGTGTTGGAGGGCGTGCTCTGAGTGTTGGAGGGCGTGCTCTGAGTGTTGGAGGGCGTGCTGTGTGTCCTGAGTGTTGGAGGGCGTGCTCTGAGTGTTGGAGGGCGTGCTCTGAGTGTTGGAGGGCGTGCTCTGAGTGTTGGAGGGCGTGCTCTGAGTGTTGGAGGGCGTGCTCTGAGTGTTGGAGGACGTGCTCTGAGTGTTGGAGGGCGTGCTCTGAGTGTTGGAGGGCGTGCTCTGAGTGTTGGAGGACGTGCTCTGAGTGTTGGAGGGCGCGCTCGGAGTGTTGGAGGGCGTGCTCTGAGTGTTGGAGGGCGTGCTCTGAGTGTTGGAGGGCGTGCTCTGAGTGTTGGAGGGCGTGCTCTGAGTGTTGGAGGACGTGCTCTGAGTGTTGGAGGGCGCGCTCGGAGTGTTGGAGGGCGTGCTCTGAGTGTTGGAGGGCGTGCTCTGAGTGTTGGAGGGCGTGTTCTGAGTGTTGGAGGGCGTGTTCTGAGTGTTGGAGGGCGTGCTCTGAGTGTTGGAGGGCGTGCTCTGAGTGTTGGAGGGCGTGCTCGGAGTGTTGGAGGGCGTGCTCTGAGTGTTGGAGGGCGTGTTCTGAGTGTTGGAGGGCGTGTTCTGAGTGTTGGAGGGCGTGCTCTGAGTGTTGGAGGGCGTGCTCTGAGTGTTGGAGGACGTGCTCTGAGTGTTGGAGGGCGTGCTCTGAGTGTTGGAGGGCGTGCTCTGAGTGTTGGAGGGCGTGCTCAGAGTGTTGGAGGGCGTGCTCTGAGTGTTGGAGGGCGTGTTCTGAGTGTTGGAGGGCGTGTTCTGAGTGTTGGAGGGCGTGCTCTGAGTGTTGGAGGGCGTGTTCTGAGTGTTGGAGGGCGTGCTCTGAGTGTTGGAGGGCGTGTTCTGAGTGTTGGAGGGCGTGTTCTGAGTGTTGGAGGACGTGCTCTGAGTGTTGGAGGGCGTGCTCTGAGTGTTGGAGGGCGTGCTGTGTGTCCTGAGTGTTGGAGGGCGTGTTCTGAGTGTTGGAGGGCGTTCTCTGAGTGTTGGAGGGCGTGCTGTGTGTCCTGAGTGTTGGAGGGCGTGCTCTGAGTGTTAGAGGGCGTGCTCTGAGTGTTGGAGGGCGTGCTGTGTGTCCTGAGTGTTGGAGGACGTGTTCTGAGTGTTGGAGGGCGTTCTCTGAGTGTTGAAGGGCGTGCTGTGTGTCCTGAGTGTTGGAGGGCGTGCTCTGAGTGTTGGAGGGCGTGCTCTGAGTGTTGGAGGGCGTGTTCTGAGTGTTGGAGGGCGTGTTCTGAGTGTTGGAGGACGTGCTCTGAGTGTTGGAGGGCGTGCTCTGAGTGTTGGAGGGCGTGCTGTGTGTCCTGAGTGTTGGAGGGCGTGTTCTGAGTGTTGGAGGGCGTTCTCTGAGTGTTGGAGGGCGTGCTGTGTGTCCTGAGTGTTGGAGGGCGTGCTCTGAGTGTTAGAGGGCGTGCTCTGAGTGTTGGAGGGCGTGCTGTGTGTCCTGAGTGTTGGAGGACGTGTTCTGAGTGTTGGAGGGCGTTCTCTGAGTGTTGGAGGGCGTGCTGTGTGTCCTGAGTGTTGGAGGGCGTGCTCTGAGTGTTGGAGGGCGTGCTCTGAGTGTTGGAGGGCGTGTTCTGAGTGTTGGAGGGCGTGCTCTGAGTGTTGGAGGGCGTGCTCTGAGTGTTGAAGGGCGTGCTCTGAGTGTTGGAGGGCGTGCTCTGAGTGTTGGAGGGCGTGCTCTGAGTGTTGGAGGGCGTGCTCTGAGTGTTGGAGGGCGTGCTCTGAGTGTTGAAGGGCGTGCTCTGCAAGTTGATAATGTTGGAGATCATTGCAAATCTTGAGAAAATTGCCGAGAATTGCAGTTCGTAAGTGAAAGACAATGTTATGAATGGTATAAAAGATTTTAGAGATTTGTGAGTTACTGGAAGTTAAGAGCCAGTAACTGTCATTTGTGAGTCGTGAGTTTGTGAGAATACAGAAAAGTGTATTGATAAGATGAGTCATATTCTTCAATCTATTTTCCTCGTCAAACGTAATTTGTGCAGTGGTTTTGTTTAACTAAATGCGTCAGAACGTAGTGAAACCCACCTATGACCCCCACCTACCCCACCTAATCCACCCACAATAACCCACCCAACCCACCCACCCCCACCCAACCCACCTAACCCACCTCACCCTGTCGTTAATCATCATTAGTCCTGAGAACCGTAAATTTGGCATCATTTTCAATGATACTAAACGACTTAATTTTGCTCGAAAGAAGACTGTCACATTTTGGTCGAAATCGTTAAAATTCTGGTGTATTAAGCACGTGAATTGACTGAGATCTTTGGCTAAGAATCACCGAGTATTTACACAACTACTGACGAAACCAGTACATCTTTTCTCAACCAATACGGCTTTGGTGACACTAATCAGTAGAGAGATGTAAGGTAAACTGATTCAACTCGATTGATACACATTAGATAATATCAGTCTAATCAGTAGAAAACTGAATCTAATTACATAAACGTCTATAACAGCTGCAGCCGATCAAGAAAGATTAACAGCTTAAGGCTAAGAGTTTAAGTTCTTAGCACTTTGCTCTAATGAACAGACATTGTTCAGTCCTTTTCAATCCTTTTCTGCAACCTATTGCCGGCAGTCTGGTGTTGTAATGGGGTAATTGCCTTTCTTGTCTCCAATTTGCTCTCTCAGTGGCAGAAAAGCCTTGACAACGGTGTCTAAAGTAATCTTTGAGAACGGTGTCAAAAGTAATCTTTGAGAACGGTGTCAAAAGTAAGCTTTGAGAACGGTGTCAAAAGTAATCTTTGACCACGGTGTCAAAAGTAATCTTTGACTTACGGTGTCAAAAGTAAGCTTTGAGAACGCTGTGAAAAGTAAGCTCCTAATTTTCAGTGTTTAAGAGAGGTAGAGCCCGCTAGGGGCTCACCTCGCCGGCGACAGAGCTCACTGTGGGATCATATTGTTAGTTGATTAGCTTGATAGGGGCTCACATAGTTGGTGGAGGAGCTTACTAAGGGCATACATGGTTGCTGAAGGAGCTTGCTGAGGGCTTAAATAGTTGTTGGAGGAGATTGCTAAGGGCTTAAATAGTTGGTGGAGGAGCTTACTAAGGGCTTAAATAGTTGGTGGAGGAGCTTACTAAGGGCTTACATAGTTATTGGAGGAGCTTGCTAAGGGCTTAAATAGTTGTTGGAGGAGATTACTTAGGGCTTACATATTTGTTGGAGGAGCTTAAATAGTTGGTGGAGCTCAGGAGGGAGTGTTACCATGGAGTGGAGTGTGGTAGAAACAGTGAGTGTCGGACGTTTGGGGTATTCCCCAGACACAAACGGTGAAGGCATTACAGATAAAATAAAGGAACTTCACGTGGGTGAAACATGAAAATCTATCTTCGTATTATAACAAAAATCACGGGCTTCTCACATTAGTGGGAAGCACATGATTCACTCTCACTAATTCTCATTCATTGTAATTGTTAAATAACCTGAAATGAATAATTCTACAACTTGAAAACAAAACAATACTTAATTCAGTAGTCGACTCATGTATGTTGACTCTGTCGTTCAAGCTTATATCATCACTAATAGTATCTTTTTTTACATAAAAAGATAACTATTGGAAACGTATACTGTTATTTATATAAGCAGAAACACTTGTTTACTTAACATTTTCCAGATTAATATGCAATTATAACACCAAATTTCAATAAAATCCTAAACTATTCCCAACACGTTTTTCATTTATAATTTTATTATTTTCTGGAAGTGGCACCTGTATGCATAGCAGTAAATTACGAAAGTTGCGAGAAAATACACCTTGAAAAATATGTAAATCTGCAAATGAATGTTAAAGTTTACCAATTAAATGTTTTTATGTAAATACTCACAGGGACTCAAGTAAGTTTTTCCCTGACCTACACACACTCTCGCTCACAAGGACATATATGAAGGAACAGAATCTTGGCTGGATACGCTGTTGAACACAGTACAGTGCCAGAGTGAACAGTGCCAGGTAGAGAACAATGCCAGACAGTGAACAGTGCCAGGTAGAGAACAGTGCCAGCCAGTGAACAGTGCCAGCCAGTGAACAGTGCCAGCCAGTGAGCAGTGCCAGCCAATGAACAGTGCCAGCCAGTGAACAGTGCCAGACAGTGAACAGTGCCAGATATTGGGGAGGGAGGGGAAAGCAAAAAATACAATGTTATTGTTGAAGAACTTTGCTTCTAAGTTTTGTGTTCGTGGTGACTTAGATAGCTATTGTGGCCTCTGTGTGACAGTGGGAGAGCACAGCTGTCTGCTCTCTCCCACGGTGGTTCCCCAGCAGGACTGTCTGCTCTCTCCCACGGTGGTTCCCCAGCAGTACTGTCTGCTCTCTCCCACGGTGGTTCCCCAGCAGGACTGTCTGCTCTCTCCCACGGTGGTAGGGGGAACGAGACAGCTTGTGCACTCACATTGCCATGGGATAACAGTTGTATGTTGACCAGACCACACACTAGAAGGTGAAGGGACGACGACGTTTCGGTCCGTCCTGGACCATTCTCAAGTCGATTGTGATGAGGAAGTAGAGACAGGCAAGAAATAGGTAAGAGAGAGGTGAGGAGCAAAGTAAGGTGTAGAAGATGGGATAGTAGTAGGAATAAGAACTGCAGAAGATATATATATATATATATATATATATATATATATATATATATATATATATATATATATATATATATATATATATATATATATATATTGGTAAGTCTTTCCTGCAGACATAGTGTGAGAGACAATGATTCTAACGCGAATATTTTCTATATTATCTTCTAAAATACTAAGAAAATAGGGAAGATTCGAGGCAGAATCATTGATATAAACCTTTTGTCCTCATTCAATAATATATATGTTAGATATAATGATGGTAGCTATTATGCTAGAAGATATAATATTAGCCATAATGAATGTAGATATAGCGATATATATACGATGGAAGATACAATAGTGGTAGGCTGAACTTTGAAGAGAGAGTTATTTGGCAGTCAAGTTAAAAGTAGAGGCACATGGCTAGTGAACGCTAGGGGCTAGGAGCTAGGAGCTAGGGGCTAGGGGATAGGAGCTAGGGGCTAGGAGCAAGGCCCAAGGGGCTAGGGGAATATAGCCATGGTTCTAACGGTGTTGGACTCGGTACAGAACCTGCAATTAATGGGCACACGCTAGACAAATCGAGGTTTAGCAGAGAGAGAGATATACAGGCTAGTAATGGCTTGGAAATACAGTGTGTGTGGGATGGAATTAATGGGTTATCGATTAACAGGATTAACAGGTATCAGGAATAGATTGGACAGGTGTATGGGTGAGAGAGTATACATAGGACTCGACTTGGACCTACGAACCGCCGTATGTGGGATTTTAACGATGAAGAATGTTAATTAACACATTCAGCAGACATCTGATTATTGTGAAATTCAGTGAAATCACTTCTACTCACCTGAGGTCACTGCTGCCCCCACCTGGGAGGTCATATATAATAAAGGTGGCCACTTTAAGGTCAGTGAACAGTTGTGGACGCTGTAACCACTCACAACCACAAGTTATAACGCTGTTCATCTATAGTTGTTATTATGTAAATTATCTTCATGATTTCCAAGTGGTGGAGAGTTGGGTTAACTCAAGTTCAGTCAATCATGTAATTGGAATTTGCAGAATTTCATGCATTTGTAATTAGTGTTAGTAGACATGGTCAACTGCGCTCTATCGGTTGAGTGCAGTTGATATCAGTAGCGCTCTGAACACGAGCCATGTGCTATGTTCAGTGTACACTCTCCCTAATGTGCTATGTTTAGTGTACACTCTCCCTAATGTGCTATGTTTAGTGTACACTCTCCCTAATGTGCTATGTTTAGTGTACACTCTCCCTAATGTGCTATGTTCAGTGTGCACTCTCCCTAATGTGCTATGTTCACTGTACACTCTCCCTAATGTGCTATGTTTAGTGTACACTCTCCCTAATGTGCTATGTTTAGTGTACACTCTCCCTAATGTGCTATGTTCATTGTACACTCTCCCTAATGTGCTATGTTCAGTGTGCACTCTCCCTAATGTGCTATGTTCACTGTACACTCTCCCTAATGTGCTATGTTCACTGTACACTCTCCCTAATGTGCTATGTTCACTGTACACTCTCCCTAATGTGCTATGTTCAGTGTGCACTCTCCCTAATGTGCTATGTTCACTGTACACTCTCCCTAATGTGCTATGTTCACTGTACACTCTCCCTAATGTGCTATGTTCACTGTACACTCTCCCTAATGTGCTATGTACAGTGTGCACTCTCCCTAATGTGCTATGTTCACTGTACACTCTCCCTAATGTGCTATGTTCAGTGTGCACTCTCCCTAATGTGCTCTGTTCAGTGTGCACTCTCCCTAATGTGCTATGTACAGTGAACACTCTCCCTAATGTGCTATGTACAGTGTGCACTCTCCCTAATGTGCTATGTACAGTGAACACTCTCCCTAATGTGCTCTGTTCACTGTACACTCTTCCTAATGTGCTATGTTCACTGTACACTCTTCCTAATGTGTTATGCTCACTGTACACTCTTCCTAATGTGCTATGTTCACTGTACACTCTCCCTAATGTGCTATGTTCACTGTACACTCTCCCTAATGTGCTATGTTCAGTGTGCACTCTCCCTAATGTGCTATGTTCCCTGTACACTCTCCCTAATGTGCTATGTACATTGTACACTCTCCCTAATGTGCTATGTTCACTGTACACTCTCCCTAATGTGCTATGTTCACTGTACACTCTCCCTAATGTGCTATGTACATTGTACACTCTCCCTAATGTGTTATGTACAGTGTACACTCTCCCTAATGTGCTATGTACAGTGTACACTCTCCCTAATGTGTTATGTACAGTGTACACTCTCCCTAATGTGTTATGTTCACTGTACACTCTCCCTAATGTGCTATGTACAGTGTACACTCTCCCTAATGTGTTATGTACAGTGTACACTCTCCCTAATGTGCTATGTTCACTGTACACTCTCCTTAATGTGTTATGTTCAGTGTACACTCTCCCTAATGTGTTATGTTCAGTGAACACTCTCCCTAATGTGCTATGTTCACTGTACACTCTCCTTAATGTGTTATGTTCAGTGAACACTCTCCCTAATGTGTTATGTTCAGTGAACACTCTCCCTAATGTGTTATGTTCACTGTACACTCTCCCTAATGTGTTATGTTCACTGTACACTCTCCCTAATGTGCTATGTTCACTGTACACTCTCCCTAATGTGCTATGTTCACTGTACACTCTCCCTAATGTGCTATGTTCACTGTACACTCTCCCTAATGTGTTATGTTCAGTGAACACTCTCCCTAATGTGCTATGTACAGTGTACACTCTCCCTAATGTGCTATGTTCAGTGAACACTCTCCCTAATGTGCTATGTTCACTGTACACTCTCCTTAATGTGTTATGTTCAGTGAACACTCTCCCTAATGTGTTATGTTCAGTGAACACTCTCCCTAATGTGCTATGTTCACTGTACACTCTCCCTAATGTGCTATGTTCAGTGTACACTCTTCCTAATGTGCTATGTTCACTGTACACTCTCCCTAATGTGTTATGTTCACTGTACACTCTTCCTAATGTGTTATGTTCAGTGAACACTCTCCCTAATGTGTTATGTTCAGTGAACACTCTCCCTAATGTGCTATGTTCAGTGTACACTCTTCCTAAAGTAAAAAAAATTCCACATAGCTACAAGACGAATATTACAGACTTGAATGACAGAAGTGGTTGTGCCTTGATGGACTTACCTTGATGGAATACTGGACTCACAAGGTCCAGTATTCTGCATGTATAACCAAGTCCTCCAACAACTTTATGTATAACCAAGATATATACAACAACACTCCGCCATGACCTATACATATGGATGACGAGAATGTAGTATACATATCAACATGTATCTTCAACTCTCCTGTTGAAGGCTGAAAGTAGAAATTAAGATTTGGTTAAGAACTGTGACCTAACTAAAGAAGATCCCCTGAGATGGAACTCCATCTCTTACGTGTTGTTGCTAAGAAGATGAACATGTTTCGTATTAATGTAGTTACTATGATAACCAAAATGATGTATAACATTAGCTAATACATCCATACATACATACAACACATTCTCTCGCTCCAACTGCAGATTTTTCACATACATTTTTTTCAACAGATCATATCTTGTTGATCAGACCACACACTAGAAAGTGAAGGGACGACGACGTTTCGGTCCTGGACTATTCTCAAGACGATTGTGAATCAAGAATCATTTTCTTGCCTTGTTCTTGAAGGTGAGGGTTCATCACTTCCTCTCTGAGGGTTCAGGTTCACCCCCACCGCCCACACGAGGACTTGTGATCCTGTGGTCCTGGGTTCGATCCCAGGCGCCGGCGAGAAAACAATGAGTACAGTTTCTTTCCACCCTATGCCCCTGTTACCTAGCAGTAAAATAGGTACCTGGGTGTTAGTCAGCTGTCACGGGCTGCTTCCTGGGGGTGGAGGCCTGGTCGAGGACCGGGCCGCGGGGACACTAAAGCCCCGTAATCATCTCAAGATAACCTCAAGAAGGTTAAGAATGTGTTTGTTTGTACTTCAGAACCCTCTTCACTTTGTATAACACGGGAATTATTTTGTGTCATTAATAGACCTCGTTATCATCGCCGTTGCGTCGTTAATAGACCTCGTTATCATCGCCGTTGCGTCGTTAATAGACCTCGCTATCATCGCCGTTGCGTCGTTAATAGACCTCGTTATCATCGCCGTTGCGTCGTTAATAGACCTCGCTATCATCGCCGTTGCGTCGTTAATAGACCTCGTTATCATCGCCGTTGCGTCGTTAATAGACCTCGCTATCATCGCCGTTGCGTCGTTAAGGAGCTGCTAACGCACTCAACTAGATATTTTCACGCGAGTTGCGTTAGTGGAGTCGGTAAATTCCTTAGGTCTTGCACGAAGGAATTTTTTTTTGCAAGTTTTTTGTTTAACATCTAAGATTGCAAGGAAGTTTTTTTGGGGGCTATTTCATGAGGTTGTGAGATAGCAAGTACATGGGAGGGGGGGGGGGGGGTAGGAGGGTGGTTGGTTATGTGGTGGTGGTAGTGAGGGTGGTAGTTGGGTGGTTGGTTATGTGGTGGTGGTAGATGGGGGTAAGTGTATATGTATGTCCATTGAAGGGTCTATAAGGACTCTTTTTATCTATAATTCTCTCTATAATAATAAAGGTCTATAATTCTTTCGTACAGTTATACTCGATTTCGTGTTTTACATTAAGAATACTGTCCTATAAACGTTTTATAAGCTATAGTCGAGAAATATAAAATGATAATGCAATCAATTGTCAAACATTTTATTGCATAAATAACATTTTAACAACTTTAACAAGAAAAACATTTCTTGCAAACAAACTTTCCCTAAAAGTCCAAGACTCGAGCAACACTCCAAACATTTCGAATCATTTAGGTAATCTTATAGACTCAATAGACAAAATAGACTCAAAACTGGACGTAATGGACTCAACACCGGACGTAATGGACTCAAACCAACCAAAGATTCTCACGTAGTCTTAAGCTTGAGAACAATGTACACTTAGTACCACATGTGTGAAAACAAAGGGGGTCTTAGGAACCACACAAGGTGTGGAGTTGCTCCATTAACGCCACTCTGCCACTTTGCATATTTCACGCATTAACTGCAACTAATTGGTACAATATTTGTTTAGTTTTGAAAAGACATTTCAAGAATGATGGCACTTTGTATAGAAACCGAACAGTGGTTTGAGGTGGCACACTCAGCAGTGGCCAGTGTTCGTAAAACACGTTCAACAGTGCCACAGTTCGTGAGAGCGTTGAACAGTGCCACAGTTCATGAGAGCGTTGAACAGTGTCATTATTTATGATGAGCGTTGAACAGTGTCATGATTTATGAGAGCGTTGAACAGTGCTATGATTTATGAGAGAGTTGAACAGTGCCATTATTTATGGAGAGCGTTGAACAGTCCCATGATTCATGAAAGCATTGAACAGTGCTATAGTTCATAGAAGCATTGAACAGTGCCATAGTTCATAGAAGCATTAAACAGTGCCATAGTTCATAGAAGCATTGAACAATGCCTTGGTTCATAGAAGCATTGAACAGTGCCATAGTTAATAGAAGCATTGAACAGTGCCATAGTTCATAGAAGCATTGAACAGTGCCATAGTTCATAGACCATAGTTCATAGAAGCATTGAACAGTGCCATAGTTCATAGAAGCATTAAACAGTGCCATAGTTCATAGAAGCATTGAACAATGCCTTGGTTCATAGAAGCATTGGACAGTGCCATGGTTCATAGAATCATTGGACAGTGCCATGGTTCATAGAAGCATTGAACAGTGCCATGGTTCATAGAAGCACTGAACAGTGCCATGGTTCATAGAAGCATTGAACAGTGCCATGGTTCATAGAAGCATTGGACAGTGCCATGGTTCAAGAACATCTAACAAAATCTTGGAAACTATTTAACCTAAATGAACTTAATAAACTTAATGAACCTTAATGAACCATTAAACTCAATCATTTAAAACAAATTGCTTGCTTATAATTACCAAGGTTTAGTCCAGTGAAAATTAAAACAAGACACATGTTTTAAGCTCCTGTTTGCTGCTTGCTGAGAGTACAGGGTACCTGAGAGAGAGAGAGAGAGAGAGAGAGAGAGAGAGAGAGAGAGAGAGAGAGAGAGAGAGAGTGTGTGCCAAGCGAATATTGCCAGGTCTTTCCAAGGTACAAAAGGTGGAGAACACAGAAGCTTTTTTAGCAAACGCTTGAGGAGCAAGTCGGGATTTTGTTGACTTGTCAAACACACAAAATCGATACTGAAGGCGCTCTAAAGACGGGAGAAATTGTGGGGCCTGCTTTGAGGGCCTCGACGCAGGGGAAGATTTTAAGCCCTGAGTGTAAGTGTGTGTGTGTGGGGGGGAAGTTTGCCTAAGTGTGTGCTTGGATGGGAAATTCTTCGTTCCCATCGCTGGAACCTGAGAAACAATGACAAGAGAGAGAGAGGAATAATTAAAACACAGTTGTTAGGAAATATTAGTTACAGAGTGAGAAATAATTAGGTTTACCGAAGGAATGGCCATATCATAGGAATGGACAAAGATGAATTAGCCGAAAGTATCAAATATAAATGAGTCGATCAGGACTGAAGCGATACTGAAGTGGACGTTATCAGAGGATAAAATCGACCTGCTCCAAGCGAACACGTCCCAGCAATCTGGCCTCAGGGACCTGATCCCAAGGACCTAATTACACCAATTAGAATTAAGTCGTTGTTATGTCACTAGATATTACATCTTCCTATTTAACATGACCGCTTCGCTGCCAGCTTGTCGACAAGCTGTATGCCCTCTAATAAGGTTTGAGCTTACTCATAATCTACCAGCTTACACCTTACTGACAAGCCGCCAGCCTGCTAGCAGGGGGAGGAGATCCACCTTCATCACAACATGACTCCTACATCAGCTATGTGTGAACTTTGTGATATAAGATAGAGTTAGTGGATTGTCTGACATATATTTCAACTCACATCATGTCTATAGGACACATGTCCTCTCACATCATGTCAATAGGACACATGTCCTCTCACATCATGTCTATAGGACACTTGTCCTCTCACATCATGTCAATAGGACACTTGTCCTCTCACATCATGCCAATAGGACACATGTCCTCTCACATCATGTCAATAGGACACATGTCCTCTCACATCATGTCAATAGGACACATGTCCTCTCACAATATGTCTATAGGACACATGTCAACTCACATCATGTCAACTCACATCATGTCAATAGGACACATGTCCTCTCACATCATGTCTATAGGACACATGTCAACTCACATCATGTCAATAGGACACATGTCCTCTCACATCATGTCAATAGGACACATGTCAACTCACATCATGTCAATAGGACACTTGTCCTCTCACATCATGCCAATAGGACACATGTCCTCTCACATCATGTCAATAGGACACATGTCCTCTCACATCATGTCAATAGGACACATGTCCTCTCACAATATGTCTATAGGACACATGTCAACTCACATCATGTCAACTCACATCATGTCAATAGGACACATGTCCTCTCACATCATGTCAACTCACATCATGTCAATAGGACACATGTCCTCTCACAATATGTCTATAGGACACATGCCAACTCACATCATGTCTATAGGACACATGTCCTCTCACATCATGTCAATAGGACACATGTCAACTCACATCATGTCTATAGGACACATGTCCTCTCACATCATGCCTATAGGACACATGTCCTCTCCCATCATGTCAATAGGACACATGTCAACCCACATCATGTCAATAGGACACATGCCCTCTCCCATCATGTCAATAGGACACATGTCAACCCACATCATGTCAATAGGACACATGTCAACTCACATCATGTCAATAGGACACATGTCCTCTCACATCATGCCAATAGGACACATGTCCTCTCACATCATGTCAATAGGACACATGTCCTCTCACATCATGCCAATAGGACACATGTCCTCTCACATCATGTCAATAGGACACATGTCCTCTCACATCATGTCAATAGGACACATGTCAACTCACATCATGTCAATAGGACACATGTCCTCTCACATCATGTCAATAGGACACATGTCCTCTCACATCATGCCAATAGGACACATGTCCTCTCACATCATGTCTATAGGACACATGTCCTCTCACATCATGTCTATAGGACACATGTCCTCTCACATTATGTCTATAGGACACATGTCAACTCACATCATGTCAATAGGACACATGTCCTCTCACATCATGTCAATAGGACACATGTCAACTCACATCATGTCAATAGGACACATGTCAACCCACATCATGTCAATAGGACACATGTCCTCTCACATCATGTCAATAGGACACATGTCCTCTCACATCATGTCTATAGGACACATGTCCTCTCACATCATGTCAATAGGACACATGTCCTCTCACATCATGTCTATAGGACACATGTCCTCTCACATCATGTCAATAGGACACATGTCCTCTCACATCATGTCTATAGGACACATGTCCTCTCACATCATGTCAATAGGACACATGTCCTCTCACATCATGCCAATAGGACACATGTCCTCTCACATCATGTCAATAGGACACATGTCCTCTCACATCATGCCAATAGGACACATGTCCTCTCACATCATGTCAATAGGACACATGTCCTCTCACATCATGTCAATAGGACACATGTCAACTCACATCATGTCAATAGGACACATGTCCTCTCACATCATGTCTATAGGACACATGTCCTCTCACATCATGTCAATAGGACACATGTCCTCTCACATCATGTCAACAGTACCGCTGGAGCCCCTTGTATGGAGCAGTTAACGTAACATCAAGAAATCTTTGGGCCAGACAATTACCCTAACAAAGGTACTTGTAGAGTTTCTTTATAAAATGAGACTATTAAGTATATAATACAATATGACTTTTGCACCATTATATTTAATTTAAAGTATAAAGATGAATTTATGCCTCATTTTTTAAAATAGGAAATAATTTAAATAGAACAAAAATCAGCAACGAAATAAAAACAGGGAATTTGATCCCCCATTACATTAATGGGAGAGTTAACAAGTGCAACAAAATTTGAGAAAAAAACTCACTTGATTTCATTGTATTGATGAGATATTTAGCAAACTTTTTGGGATTAAGCCCAAATAAAATTTTAACATTTATTTTAATTTCAAATTTCTGGAGATGGAAATGATCTTTCTCGATCAAACTACTCGTGGTTTGAGTAGTTTGAAACTAATGAAACCATGCATGATGTCAGATGCCACTTTTCACCCTGATGCTGCTGTTCACCTATCGGTACATAGGTACCTGGGAGTTAGACAGCTGTAACGGGCTGCTTCTTCCTGGGGGTGTGTAACAAAAAGAAGGCCTGGTCGAGGACCGGGCTGCGGGGACGCTAAGCCCCGAAATCCTCTCAAGATAACCTCAAGATAACATAAGAACATAAGAACATAAGAACAAAGGTAACTGCAGAAGGCCTATTGGCCCATACGAGGCAGCTCCTATTCTATAACCACCCAATCCCACTCATATACTTGTCCAACCCGTGCTTGAAACTATCGAGGGACCCCACCTCCACAATGTTACGCGGCAATTGGTTCCACAAATCAACAACCCTGTTACTGAACCAGTATTTACCCAAGTCTTTCCTAAATCTAAACTTATCCAATTTATATCCATTGTTTCGTGTTCTGTCCTGTGTTGATACTTTTAATACCCTATTAATATCCCCCCGGTTATGTCCATTCATCCACTTGTAAACCTCTATCATGTCACCCCTAACTCTTCGCCTTTCCAGTGAATGCAACTTAAGCTTTGTTAATCTTTCTTCATATGAAAGATTTCTAATTTGGGGAATTAACTTAGTCATCCTACGCTGGACACGTTCAAGTGAATTTATATCCATTCTATAATATGGCGACCAAACTGAACTGCATAATCTAAATGGGGCCTAACTAGAGCAAGATATAGCTTGAGAACCACACCAGGTGTCTTGTTACTAACGCTGCGATTAATAAATCCAAGTGTCCGATTTGCCTTATTACGAACATTTATGCATTGATCCTTTTGTTTTAAATTCTTACTAATCATAACTCCCAGATCCCTTTCGCAATCCGACTTCGCAATCACAACACCATCTAGCTCGTATCTTGTAACTCTATCATCATTACCTAACCTCAGAACTTTACATTTATCAGCATTAAACTGCATCTGCCAATCCTTTGACCATTTCAAAACCCTATCTAGATCAACTTGAAGTGATAGTGAGTCCTCCTCCGAATTAATTTCCCTACCGATTTTCGTATCATCGGCAAATTTGCAAATGTTGCTACTCAAACCTGAATCTAAATCATTTATATATATTATAAACAACAGAGGTCCCAGGACAGAGCCTTGAGGCACTCCACTTACAACATTTTCCCACTCTGACTTGATTCCATTTATACTAACTCTCTGTTTCCTTTGGTATAGCCATGCCCTAATCCAGCTTAATATAGCACCCCCAATACCATGAGACTCTATTTTTTTAATCAGTCTTTCATGTGGCACTGTATCAAAAGCTTTGCTAAAGTCAAGGTATACAACATCGCAATCCTTACCACTATCAACTGCCTCAACAATGCTAGAATAAAAAGATAACAAATTTGTTAAACATGAACGGCCATTTATAAAACCATGTTGCGACTCAATTATTAATTTATGTTTTTCAAGATGAAGACGAATTTTATTTGCTATTATAGATTCGAGTAACTTTCCCACAATAGACGTTAGGCTAATTGGTCGATAGTTAGACGCAAGTGATCTATCTCCTTTCTTAAAAACTGGTATCACATTAGCAACTTTCCAAAACTCTGGCACTCTGCCTGACTCTATTGATTTATTAAATATGGTTGACAGTGGGTCACAAAGCTCCTCTTTGCATTCTTTAAGCACCCTAGCAAACACTTCATCCGGCCCTGGGGATTTGTTTGGTTTGAGTTTTACTATTTGTTTAAGAACATCCTCCCTGGTAACTGCTAAACTCGTCAACCTGTCCTCGTCCCCACCCACATAGACTTGTTCGGCTGAAGGCATATTGTTAAGTTCCTCTTTAGTAAATACAGATACAAAATATTTATTAAAAATACTACTCATCTCTTCATCACTATCTGTTATTTGACCTGTCTCAGTTTTTAATGGACCTATCCTTTCCCTAGTCTTAGTACGATATAACTGAAAAAACCCTTTAGGATTTGTCTTTGCTTGCCCTGCTATGCGAACTTCATAGTTTCTTTTTGCTTTCCTTATCTCTTTTTTAACATTTCTAACCAGTTGTACGAATTCCTGTTCTAAAGTGACCTCCCCATTTTTAATCCTTTTGTACCAATAACCTCAAGATAACCTCAAGATAACCTCTAATTTGGAACCATAAGTCATATAGCATCCTCTTGCCTCTACTCCAGCAAGGCTCAAATTCCTGCAGATTTTATTGTGGTAGAGTCTATGGAATATTATCTTATTAATGTATATAATGTTTATACAGTATCATCAGTAGGAAAAAACTATTTTTTGCTGATAAAACATTATATAAATCGGTCAAGAAAAGTATATATACTTTCTTTAATTGGTGAAATGATGAGCTTCTCCACTGCTGTAATGGGCTAAATTTTCTTACACTGAAATAGGAACGTTTCTCTGAAGTGGAAATGAGTGGGCTTCTATAGAGAAATAGTATACTTTCTTCTATGTTAAAATGGGTAAACTTCACCTCACTGAAATGGTTAACTTCACCTCACTGAAATGGGTAAGCTTCACCTCGCTGAAATGGGTAAGCTTTACCTCGCTGAAATGGGTAAGCTTCACCTTACTGAAATGGGTAAGCTTCACCTAACTGAAATTGGGCATGATTCAAACGTTGAAATAAGGTTCTCCAACGTTGAAATAGGCGAGTTTCTGCTGTATTCAATGCTGTATTTCTGCTGAATTCAATGCTGTATTTCTGCTGTATTCAATGCTTCTCCCACGTTAAAATTGACAAACTTGCTGAAATGGGCAAGTTTCGGCAACATTCAAATGGGTAACATTTTCCATCGCAGAAAAGGGTAAACTTATTGTATGCTGAAATTTGACATTATCTTCGATACTGAAATAAGCAAACATCTTCACCGGCTCTTATCAAGGAGACTGTAACTAGCCGATGACTGTACTAAAGCAACGGTACAGAGTGCCTAGATCAGCGGTACAGTTCCCAAGAGTGCCCATAGCAACGGTACAGAGTGCCTAGATCAGCGGTACAGTTCCCAAGAGTGCCCATAGCAACGGTACAGAGTGCCTAGATCAGCGGTACAGTTCCCAAGAGTGCCCATAGCAACGGTACAGAGTGCCTAGATCAGCGGTACAGTTCCCAAGAGTGCCCATAGCAACGGTACAGAGTACCCAGAGCAACGGTACAGCTCCCAAGAGTACCCAGACCAACGGTACAGCTCCCAGAGTGCCCAGAGCAACGGTACAGCTCCCAGAGTACCCAGAGCAACGGTACAGCTCCCAAGAGTACCCAGAGCAACGGTACAGCTCCCAGAGTACCCAGAGCAACGGTACAGCTCCCAAGAGTGCCCAGAGCAACGGTACAGCTCCCAAGAGTACCCAGAGCAACGGTACAGCTCCCAAGAGTGCCCAGAGCAACGGTACAGCTCCCAAGAGTACCCAGAGCAACGGTACAGCTCCCAAGAGTACCCAGAGCAACGGTACAGCTCCCAAGAGTACCCAGAGCAACGGTACAGCTCCCAAGAGTACCCAGAGCAACAGTACAGCTCCCAAGAGTACCCAGAGCAACGGTACAGCTCCCAAGAGTACCCAGAGCAACGGTACAGCTCCCAAGAGTACCCAGAGCAACGGTACAGCTCCCAAGAGTACCCAGAGCAACGGTACAGCTCCCAAGAGTGCCCAGAGCAACGGTACAGCTCCCAAGAGTACCCAGAGCAACGGTACAGCTCCCAAGAGTACCCAGAGCAACGGTACAGCTCCCAAGAGTACCCAGAGCAACGGTACAGCTCCCAGAGTGCCCAGAGCAACGGTACAGCTCCCAAGAGTGCCCAGACCAACGGTACAGCTCCCAAGAGTACCCAGAGCAACGGTACAGCTCCCAAGAGTACCCAGAGCAACGGTATAGCTCCAAGAGCACCCAAAGCAACGGTACAGCTCCCAAGAGTACCCAGAGCAACGGTACAGCCCCCAAGAGTACCCAGAGCAACGGTATAGCTCCCAAGAGTACCCAGAGCAACGGTATAGCTCCCAAGAGTACCCAGAGCAACGGTATAGCTCCCAAGAGTGCCCAGACCAACGGTATAGCTCCCAAGAGTACCCAGACCAACGGTACAGCTCCCAAGAGTACCCAGAGCAACGGTATAGCTCCAAGAGCACCCAAAGCAACGGTACAGCTCCCAAGAGTACCCAGAGCAACGGTACAGCCCCCAAGAGTACCCAGAGCAACGGTATAGCTCCAAGAGCACCCAAAGCAACGGTACAGCTCCCAAGAGTACCCAGAGCAACGGTACAGCTCCCAAGAGTACCCAGAGCAACGGTACAGCTCCCAGAGTGCCCAGAGCAACGGTACAGCTCCCAAGAGTACCCAGAGCAACGGTACAGCTCCCAAGAGTACCCAGAGCAACGGTACAGCTCCCAAGAGTACCCAGAGCAACGGTACAGCTCCCAAGAGTACCCAGAGCAACGGTACAGCTCCCAAGAGTACCCAGAGCAACGGTACAGCTCCCAAGAGTGCCCAGACCAACGGTACAGCTCCCAAGAGTACCCAGAGCAACGGTACAGCTCCCAAGAGTGCCCAGACCAACGGTACAGCTCCCAAGAGTGCCCATAGCAACGGTACAGCTCCCAAGAGTGCCCAGACCAACGGTACAGCTCCCAAGAGTGCCCATAGCAACGGTACAGCTCCCAAGAGTGCCCAGACCAACGGTACAGCTCCCAAGAGTGCCCATAGCAACGGTACAGCTCCCAAGAGTGCCCAGACCAACGGTACAGCTCCCAAGAGTGCCCATAGCAACGGTACAGCTCCCAAGAGTGCCCATAGCAACGGTACAGCTCCCAAGAGTGCCCAGACCAACGGTACAGCTCCCAAGAGTGCCCAGAGCAACGGTACAGCTCCCAAGAGTGCCCAGAGCAACGGTACAGCTCCCAAGAGTGCCCATAGCAACGGTACAGCTCCAGGCAGCTGTCTCACACCTTAAAGTGGCTCCGGCATTTCCATAATATAAGCCGTGGAGGGCCCGTGAGACCAGAGGGATAGAGGATTGAGCATTAATTAATTGGCAATCTCGGGTTCACAGGTGTGTAAGAGGAGTTTCCAGCGGCGCTGAGTGGTGTTGAGTGGTGTTGAGTGGTGTTGAGTGGTGTTGCACGATGTTGAGTGGTGTTGAGTGGTGTTAAGTGGTGTTGTACGATGTTGAGTGGTGTTAAGTGGTGTTGTACGATGTTGAGTGGTGTTGTGTGGTGTTAAGTGGTGTTGCACGATGTTGAGTGGTGTTGAGTGGTGTTGAGTGGTGTTGAGTGGTGTTGCATGGTGTTGAGTGGTGTTAAGTGGTGTTGAGTGGTGTTGAGTGGTGTTGAGTGGTGTTGCATGGTGTTGAGTGGTGTTAAGTGGTGTTGCATGGTGTTGAGTGGTGTTGCATGGTGTTGAGTTGTGTTGCATGGTGTTGAGTTGTGTTGCACGGTGTTGAGTGGTGTTGCACGGTGTTGAGTGGTGTTGCATGGTGTTGAGTGGTGTTGCACGGTGTTGAGTGGTGTTGCACGGTGTTGAGTGGTGTTGCATGGTGTTGAGTGGTGTTGCACGGTGTTGAGTGGTGTTGAGTGGTGTTGAGTGGTGTTGCATGGTGTTGAGTGGTGTTGCACGGTGTTGAGTGGTGTTGCATGGTGTTGAGTGGTGTTGCACGGTGTTGAGTGGTGTTGAGTGGTGTTGAGTGGTGTTGCATGGTGTTGAGTGGTGTTGCATGGTGTTGAGTGGTGTTGCATGGTGTTGAGTGGTGTTGCACGGTGTTGAGTGGTGTTGCACGGTGTTGAGTGGTGTTGCATGGTGTTGAGTGGTGTTGCACGGTGTTGAGTGGTGTTGAGTGGTGTTGAGTGGTGTTGCATGGTGTTGAGTGGTGTTGCATGGTGTTGAGTGGTGTTGCATGGTGTTGAGTGGTGTTGCACGGTGTTGAGTGGTGTTGAGTGGTGTTGCATGGTGTTGAGTGGTGTTGCATGGTGTTGAGTGGTGTTGCATGGTGTTGAATGGTGTTGCATGGTGTTGAGTGGTGTTGCATGGTGTTGAGTATTGTTGAGTGGTGTTGCATGGTGTTGAGTGGTGTTGAGTGGTGTTGCATGGTGTTGAGTGGTGTTGCATGGTGTTGAGTGGTGTTGCATGGTGTTGAGTGGTGTTGCATGTTGTTGAGTGGTGTTGCATGGTGTTGAGTGGTGTTGAGTGGTGTTGAGTGGTGTTTAGATGGTGTTGAGTGGTGTTGAGTGGTGTTGCATGGTGTTGAGTGGTGTTGCACGGTGTTGAGGGGTGTTGAGTGGTGTTGCATGGTGTTGCATGGTGTTGAGGGGTGTTGCACGGTGTTGAGTGGTGTTGCACGGTGTTGAGTGGTGTTGCACGGTGTTGAGTGGTGTTGAGTGGTGTTGCACGGTGTTGAGTGGTGTTGCACGGTGTTGAGGGGTGTTGCATGGTGTTGAGTGGTGTTGAGTGGTGTTGCACGGTGTTGAGTGGTGTTGAGTGGTGTTGCATGGTGTTGAGTGGTGTTGAGTGGTGTTGCACGGTGTTGAGTGGTGTTGAGTGGTGTTGCACGGTGTTGAGTGGTGTTGCATGGTGTTGAGTGGTGTTGCATGGTGTTGAGTGGTGTTGCATGGTGTTGAGTGGTGTTGCACGGTGTTGAGTGGTGTTGAGTGGTGTTGAGTGGTGTTGCATGGTGTTGAGTGGTGTTGCACGGTGTTGAGTGGTGTTGCACGGTGTTGAGTGGTGTTGCATGGTGTTGAGTGGTGTTGAGTGGTGTTGCACGGTGTTGAGTGGTGTTGCATGGTGTTGAGTGGTGTTGCATGGTGTTGAGTGGTGTTGAGTGGTGTTGCACGGTGTTGAGTGGTGTTGAGTGGTGTTGCATGGTGTTGAGTGGTGTTGCACGGTGTTGAGTGGTGTTGAGTGGTGTTGAGTGGTGTTGAGTGGTGTTGAGTGGTGTTGCATAGTGTTGAGTGGTGTTGAGTGGTGTTGCACGGTGTTGAGTGGTGTTGCACGGTGTTGAGTGGTGTTGCACGGTGTTGAGTGGTGTTGCACGGTGTTGAGTGGTGTTGAGTGGTGTTGCATGGTGTTGAGTGGTGTTGCACGGTGTTGAGTGGTGTTGCATGGTGTTGAGTGGTGTTGCACGGTGTTGAGTGGTGTTGCACGGTGTTGAGTGGTGTTGAGTGGTGTTGCATGGTGTTGAGTGGTGTTGCACGGTGTTGAGTGGTGTTGCACGGTGTTGAGTGGTGTTGCATGGTGTTGAGTGGTGTTGCATGGTGTTGAGTGGTGTTGCACAGTGTTGCATGGTGTTGAGTGGTGTTGCATGGTGTTGAGTGGTGTTGCATGGTGTTGAGTGGTGTTGCACGGTGTTGCATGGTGTTGCATGGTGTTGCATGGTGTTGCATGGTGTTGAGTGGTGTTGCATGGTGTTGAGTGGTGTTGCATGGTGTTGAACAGTGTTGAGTGGTGTTGAGTGGTGTTGAGTGGTGTTGCATGGTGTTGCATGGTGTTGAGTGGTGTTGCATGGTGTTGAGTGGTGTTGAGTGATGTTGCATGGTGTTAAGTGGTGTTGCATGGTGTTGAGTGGTGTTGCATGGTGTTGAGTGGTGTTGCATGGTGTTGAGTGGTGTTGCACGGTGTTGAGTGGTGTTGAGTGGTGTTGCATGGTGTTGAGTGGTGTTGCATGGTGTTGAGTGGTGTTGAGTGGTGTTGCACGGTGTTGAGTGGTGTTAAGGGGTGTTGCACGGTGTTGAGTGGTGTTGCATGGTGTTGAGTGGTGTTGAGTGGTGTTGCATGGTGTTGAGTGGTGTTGCATGGTGTTGAGTGGTGTTGAGTGGTGTTGCATGGTGTTGAGTGGTGTTGAGTGGTATTGCATGGTGTTGAGGGGTGTTGCATGGTGTTGAGGAGTGTTGCATGGTGTTGAGAGGTGTTGCATGGTGTTGAGTGGTGTTGCACGGTGATGAGTGGTGTTACATGGTGTTGAGTGGTGTTGCATGGTGTTGAGTGGTGTTGCACAGTGTTGAGTGGTGTTGCATGGTGTTGCATGGTGTTGAGTGGTGTTGCATGGTGTTGATTGGTGTTGCATGGTGTTGAGTGGTGTTGCACGGTGTTGAGTGGTGTTGCACAGTGTTGAGTGGTGTTGCATGGTGTTGCATGGTGTTGAGTGGTGTTGCACGGTGTTGAGTGGTGTTGCACAGTGTTGAGTGGTGTTGCATGGTGTTGAGTGGTGTTGCATGGTGTTGAGTGGTGTTGCATGGTGTTGAGTGGTGTTGCATGGTGTTGAGTGGTGTTGAGTGGTGTTGCACGGTGTTGAGTGGTGTTGCATGGTGTTGAGTGGTGTTACATGGTGTTGAGTGGTGTTGCATGGTGTTGAGTGGTGTTGCACGGTGTTGAGTGGTGTTGCATGGTGTTGAGTGGTGTTGAGTGGTGTTGAGTGGTGTTGCACGGTGTTGAGTGGTGTTGCATGGTGTTGAGTGGTGTTGCACGGTGTTGAGTTGTGTTGCACGGTGTTGAGTGGTGTTGAGTGGTGTTGAGTGGTGTTGCACGGTGTTGCATGGTGTTGAGTGGTGTTGAGTGGTGTTGCATGGTGTTGAGTGGTGTTGCATGGTGTTGAGTGGTGTTGAGTGGTGTTGCATGGTGTTGCACGGTGTTGAGTTGTCACTGTTGAGTGATCAACACCGTCACTGTTGACAACGCCTCAATACGAGACCTTGTCTTGAGTATCC
>NC_091203.1:21632503-21722503 GCF_040958095.1 Procambarus clarkii | reverse complement strand
CACTGTCTCCAGTCTCTTGGCACCTTGGCACTGGAGTCCACTGTCTCCAGTCTCTTGGCACCTTGGCACTGGAGTCCACTGTCTCCAGTTCCTTGGCACCTTGGCACTGGAGTTCACTGTCTCCAGTCTCTTGGCACCTTGGCACTGGAGTCCACTGTCTCCAGTCTCTTGGCACCTTGGCACTGGAGTCCACTGTCTCCAGTCTCTTGGCACCTTGGCACTGGAGTCCACTGTCTCCAGTTCCTTGGCACCTTGGCACTGGAGTCCACTGTCTCCAGTCTCTTGGCACCTTGGCACTGGAGTCCACTGTCTCCAGTCTCTTGGCACCTTGGCACTGGAGTCCACTGTCTCCAGTCTCTTGGCACCTTGGCACTGGAGTCCACTGTCTCCAGTCTCTTGGCACCTTGGCACTGGAGTCCACTGTCTCCAGTCTCTTGGCACCTTGGCACTGGAGTCCACTGTCTCCAGTTCCTTGGCACCTTGGCACTGGAGTCCACTGTCTCCAGTCTCTTGGCACGTTGGCACTGGAGTCCACTGTCTCCAGTCTCTTGGCACCTTGGCACTGGAGTCCACTGTTTCCAGTCTCTTGGCACCTTGGCACTGGAGTTCACTGTCTCCAGTCTCTTGGCACCTTGGCACTGGAGTCCACTGTCTCCAGTCTCTTGGCACCTTGGCACTGGAGTCCACTGTCTCCAGTTCCTTGACACCTTGGCACTGGAGTTCACTGTCTCCAGTTCCTTGGCACCTTGGCACTGGAGTTCACTGTCTCCAGTTCCTTGGCAACTTGGCACTGGAGTCCACTGTCTCCAGTCTCTTGGCACCTTGGCACTGGAGTGCCTCGTCCATCTCTGTCGCCACCCTGGATCTCCTTGTTATCATAATCCCCCCAAAAGAACTCCTGCCCAACCGTATCAACTCGTAAAGTTAGTTCCTCTAAGACTCCAGGAATGATAAAAGTTTAACGTTTCTGTGATTTGCCGGAAGCCACAACAGAGAGAGTGTGTGTGAGGGACTCCGATGCGAGGACTAACCGAGCACGGACCGTTGAGTGCGTCTGAGTGCCTCTCCCACTGAGTGGAATAACAGGACGCTTGAGTCCCTTGAGAAGTGTGTGTTCGAATGGGATTGTTTCCACTGAGAGATATTAGAGGGAAGCTTGGACGTCTGAGGAGTGTGTGTGTGTGTGTGTGTACTCACCTAATTGTACTCACCTAATTGTGCTTGCGGGGGTTGAGCTCTGGCTCTTTGGTCCCGCCTCTCAACCGTCAATCAACTGGTGTACAGATTCCTGAGTCTATTGGGCTCTATCATATCTACACTTGAAACTTTGTATGGAGTCAGCCTCCACCACATTACTTCCTAGTGCATTCCATTTACTAACTACTCTGACACTGAAAAAGTTCTTTCTAATGTCTCTGTGGCTCATTTGGGTACTCAGCTTCAACCTGTGTCCCCTTGTTCGCGTCCCTCCAGTGTTGAATAGTTCATCCTTGTTTACCCGGTCGATTCCCCTGAGGATTTTGTAGGTTGTGATCATGTCCCCCCTTACTCTTCTGTCTTCCAGTGTCGTAAGGTGCACTGTGTGTGTGTGTGTGTCTACACGACTGAGAAGTGTGTGTGTGTGTGTGTGTGTGTGTGTGTGTGTGTGTGTGTGTGTGTGTGTGTGTGTGTGTGTGTGTGTGTGTTTCTCTATGTCTGATAAGTGTATTTGAGTGCGTTTCCACGACTGATAAACGTGTTTAACTATGTGTCTCCGATTGATAAGTGTGTTTGAGTGCGTTTCCACGACTGATAAATGTATTTGAGTGTGTCTCCACGACTGATAAGTGTATTTGAGTGTGTCTCCACGACTGATAAGTGTGTTTGAGTGCGTCTCCACGACTGATAAGTGTATTTGAGTGCATCTCCACGACTGATAAGTGTACTTGAGTGTGAGTGTCTCCTGGACTTGCAGAAGCAACTTAGATCCGAAAGCTTGACGTACAATGGAACTTTTGGGAAGAAAAGCGAGATATTAGGAAAGTATTTCTCAGTAGTATGGGAAGAAAGTCAAGCTGATACCTCGTTGACTATGGGAAAAAAGTGAAGCTGATACCTGGTTGACTATGGGAAGAAAGTGAAGCTGATACCTGGTTGACTATGGGAAGAAAGTGAAACTGATACCTGGTTGACTATGGGAAGAAAGTGAAGCTGATACCTGGTTGACTATGGGAAGAAAGTGAAACTGATACCTGGTTAACTATGGGAAAAAAGTGAAGCTGATACCTGGTTGACTATGGGAAGAAAGTGAAGCTGATACCTGGTTAACTATGGGAAAAAAGTGAAGCTGATACCTGGTTGACTATGGGAAGAAAGTGAAGCTGATACCTGGTTGACTATGGGAAGAGAGTGAAGCTGATACCTGGTTGACTATGGGAAGAATGAGAAGCAGTTACCAATTGAGAAGCAGTTACCAATGGCTGAAGAGAACTACTAGACACAACTGACATGTTATCACCAATTAGGATACTAGAGAAATCACTTCCAATCCTCGCTCCCTTTCCGGCAAGTAATGTGATGGAACTCTCCCTCTCTTCCCTCCCTTCCATCGTTCCCTTTCCCTCCCTCCCACCCCCACCTCACCCCCTCTTAATCCTAATTAATAATCTCATCGTGTTTAACTACCCAATTAGAGGTCTAAGTACCTGAAAAATCTCGAGGATGTCCAGAGATTGGGCATCTAGTCTCTTCTCTAAATCATCGGAGCTCTGTGGGGAGATTAAGAGCTCTAGAGCTAATAGAGCACGATGCAAAATATGAAACGAACATTTTTACAACGTGCAAAAGTTAATGCTCACATCATGTAAGATTCTTAGACCTCACCATATAAGGAAATCTGAAACATACATTAAAATACTATGATAACGCCACGCAAGATAATATCATCACATTATTCAAGTTACTATAATCACATGTTAGATATTATGATCCCAACATACAAGATACTATGATATCGACATGCACGATCCTCCCGGGGCCTTAAATTAGTCGAGAAAGACAAAGGCTTCCCCCCAAAAATTCCAATATACACCAAAAACAATTCAAATCAACTTTCTCATTCACGTAAAGAGTGAGAAAGTAACTGAATATGAGAGAAAATATCTCATTATGAGACATATGACTTATTAAAGATAATATGTCATTATTAGAGGAAGTCAAGTATTGAAATATATATTAATTGTTACATCAGATCTATATATATATATATATATATATATATATATATATATATATATATATATATATATATATATATATATATATATATATATATATATATATATATATATATATATATATCACTTCATTGTAATTGTTGTAATTGTTTTGCAAAGTTTAAGCTTTCAAGTTTTTTTTTGATACTCTGTGTACCACCGGGAAACAGCTTAAAAAACTCTTTGAAGTTTTTAAACGTTTCTGAAACCGAGTTTTGATCACAATGGAAACAACAAGAGACCCTAGAGTTGATGACCCTAGAGCTAGCGACATAGAGCTGGCACCATAGAGCTGGCACCATAGAGCTGGCACCTTAGAGCTGGCACCTTAGAGCTGGCACCATAGAGCTGGCACCTTAGAGCTGGCCCCTTAGAGCTGGCACCTTAGAGCTAGCACCTTAGAGCTGGCACCTTAGAGCTAGCACCTTAGAGCTGGCACCTTAGAGCTGGCACCTTAGAGCTAGCACCTTAGAGCTGGCACCTTAGAACTGGCACCTTAGAGCTGGCACCTTTATATATATATATATATATATATATATATATATATATATATATATATATATATATATATATATATATATATATGCTTCAGAGATATGCTTCAGAGATGCGCAAAAAGTCCTCAGGAAGAAAGGTGGGGACCTCTGACAAGCCGCCGGCTTTCTATCCCCGTCGAGGCCAATTCTGGCCCTCGGGTAAATACAAGTAATACTCCGTCTTGTCAAGAAATAGATAATGTTCTGTCTCCCAGAAGCAAATATTGTCTTCGCCGTCAATAAAATATTGTTTTTAAACATCTATTTCCACTTCAGAGGAAAAATAGTTCACAATATAATTCGCTTCAGAACAAAATGTGCACAAAGAACTTTCCAAGCAATTTTATCCTCGAGAATTTTCAATATGATCACTATATGTAATATTGTAAAAAATTCAGACCATTTTGTAATAGTTTTGACATGTATTTGAACACCTAGTTTGCCTAAACGTTTCTGTTCTTGTCTCTGGCAGCCATTTTTGCGCCTATTCTTGCGCGCTTTCTGACACCAATTCTAGGCACACTCACCTAAATTTTTGCAACGATAGAGCTGGCACCTTAGAGCTAGCACCTTAGAGCTGGCACCATAGAGCTGGCACCATAGAGCTGGCACCTTAGAGCTGGCACCATAGAGCTGGCACCATAGAGCTGGCACCTTAGAGCTGGCACCATACAGCTGGCACCATAGAGCTGGCACCATAGAGCTGGCACCATAGAGCTAGCACCATAAAGCTGGCACTATAGAGCTGGCACCATAGAGCTAGCACCATAAAGCTGGCACCATAGAGCTGGCACCATAGAGCTAGCACCATAAAGCTGGCACCTTAGAGCTGGCACCATAGAGCTGGCACCTTAGAGCTGGCACCATAGAGCTGGCACCATAAAGCTGGCACCATAGAGCTAGCACCATAGAGCTGGCACCTTAGAGCTGGCACCTTAGAGCTAGCACCATAAAGCTGGCACCATAGAGCTGGCACCATAGAGCTGGCACCTTAGAGCTGGCACCATAGAGCTGGCACCTTAGAGCTAGCACCATAAAGCTGGCACCATAGAGCTGGCACCATAGAGCTAGCACCATAAAGCTGGCACCATAGAGCTGGCACCATAGAGCTGGCACCATAGAGCTAGCACCATAAAGCTGGCACCATAGAGCTGGCACCATAGAGCTGGCACCTTAGAGCTGGCACCATAGAGCTGGCACCATTAACCTGTGTTTCAGTGCAATATGTCCCCTTTATTTTTTCTTTACATAGAATTCTAAGTAGAAATGTTTTTGAAAATATACTAGACCATAGAACTCAGAAGACCTCGAAGCAATTTATTTTCTTAAACACAATTGCTGGTTCAGTCTTTGTGAGAGATTGTTAATTTTTTTTGCATTTTATTGATTGTAGTTGTTTCTCGAGGCACGATTGTAATTGTAATTGTAAAAATGTAATCACAATATTTTTATTTGGTTTAGGAGCAGTAAAGATAATCGTTGGGTTCTTTACTGCAATAAAGTGAGAGTAGTTGGTGAATTCTCTTGTTCCAGCAGACACGTGGATGGTGAGCCAGCAGACACCAGGATGGTGTTCCAGCAGACACCAGGATGGTGAGCCAGCAGACACGTGGATGGTGTTCCAGCAGACACGTGGATGGTGAGCCAGCAGACACCAGGATGGTGTTCCAGCAGACACCAGGATGGTGAGCCAGCAGACACGTGGATGGTGTTCCAGCAGACACGTGGATGGTGTTCCAACAGACACGTGGATGGTGTTCCAGCAGACACCAGGATGGTGTTCCAACAGACACGTGGATGGTGTTCCAGCAGACACGTGGATGATGTTCCAACAGACACGTGGATGGTGTTCCAGCAGACACGTGGATGGTGTTCCAACAGACACGTGGATGGTGTTCCAGCAGACACGTAGATGGTGAGCCAGCAGACACGTGGATGGTGTTCCAGCAGACACGTGGATGGTGTTCCAGCAGACACCTGGATAGTGAGCCAGCAGACACCTGGATGGTGTTCCAGCAGACACGTGGATGGTGAACCAGCAGACACGTGGATGATGTTCCAGCAGTCACGTGGATGGTGAGCCAACAGACACCTGGATGGTGTTCCAGCAGACACCAGGATGGTGAGCCAGCGACACCAGGATGGTGTTCCAGCAGACACCAGGATGGTGTTCCAGCAGACACCAGGATGGTGAGCCAGCAGACACCAGGATGGTGAGCCAGCAGACACCAGGATGGTGTTCCAGCAGCCAAGTGGATGGTGAGCCAGCAGACACCTGGATGGCGAGCCAGCAGACACGTGGATGGTGTTCCAGCAGACTCGTGGATGGTGTTCCAGCAGACACGTGGATGGTGAGCCAGCAGACACGTGGATGGTGTTCCAGCAGACACCAGGATGGTGAGCCAGCAGACACGTGGATGGTGTTCCAGCAGACACGTGGATGGTGAGCCAGCATACACCTGGATGGTGAGCCAGCAGACACGTGGATGGTGTTCCAGCGCAGACACCTGGATGGTGTTCCAGCAGACATGAGGATGGTGAGCCAGCAGACACCTGGATAGTGAGCCAGCAGACACGTGAATGAAATTACTAACACAAGTGTACATTATGATACAAATAGTTACCACATACAATATGAACATTCTCGAAGTATGCTAACTACTATTTATAACAAATAACATATCAAATAACCCAATTATATATAACTGCTGAATTATATATATTTAGCTACATATTATAATTATTCTTCCAGGTAACGTTGATAATATATAATGATGTGGAAACTGGAGGAACGTTGTTGTCCTGTCCTGTTTGTACCGATATGTTGAGCTGTGTGTGAATGCTGCTGTGGAAACCAACCTTTACTCACACACACACACACATACATACACACAAACACATAAACACATACACACATACACACAGTATGATCTACCTGTCAATCTATCTGTTGATTGACGGTTGAGAGGCGGGACCAAAGAGCCAGAGCTCAACTCCCGCAAACACAACTAGGTGAGTACACACACACATAAACACACACACACACACACACACACACACACACACACACACACACACACACACACACACACACACACACCCACACACACACACACACACACACACACACACACACACACACACACACACACACACCCACACACACACACACACACAAAAACACACACACACACATTCCATTGACAAATGGAATGCATTAGGAAGTGATGTGGTGGAGGCTGACTCCATACACAGTTTCAAGTGTAGATATGATAGAGCCCAGTAGGCTCAGGAACCTGTACACCTGTTGATAGACAGTTGAGAGGCGGGACCAAAGAGCCAGAGCTCAACCCCCGCAAGCACAACTAGATAAGTACAACTAGGCAAGTACACACACAACCCACACGTCTGAAAAATAAGAAAAGTGACAACATGTTGGCCCCTTCTAACCCATTATTTACACTTACCCTGATAGTGACCTTTGACCTCCTCGCCCTCTACCTCACACTCTGACCTTATGTGGTTCAGGACGGACCGAAACGTCGTCTGTGTTTATATTTTCTGATCTCTGAGTTGTGTTTAACGAAATATAATAATTCACCTCAACAGCTCCTCACTGACTCAAAATACAATAGCTCTGGCGACTTGTACGACTCATTTAACAATTAAGAAAATATAATAAATGACTCTGCAGGTCTTATTGGCCCATACGAGGCAGCTCTCGTTCATATCTACTCAAACTTATGCACATATATATCTACCTTTCGCATCAGAAGAGCCAGAGAGCTCACATATAATACATTACCCGCTAATTTGTTCCATAAGTCAGCAATGTGTGCTCACCTAGTTGTATTCACCTAATTGTGCTTCTATGGGTTAAGCTCTGGCTCTTTGGTCTCTCAACTGTCAATCAACTGGTGTACAGGTTCCTGAGCCTACTGGGCTCTATCATATCTACACTTGAAACTGTGTATGGAGTCAGCCTCTACCACATTACTTCCTAGTGCATTCCATTTGTCATTGGAATGTGTGTGTGTGAGTGTGTGTGTGTGTGTGTGTGTGTGTGTGTGTGTGTGTGTGTGTGTGTGTGTGTGTGTGTGTGTGTGTGTGTGTGTACTCACCTATATGTACTCACCTATATGTGCTTGCAGGATCGAGCATTGACTCTTGGATCCCGCCTTTCTAGCTATCGGTTGTTTACAGCAATGACTCCTGTCCCATTTCCCTATCATACCTAGTTTTAAAAGTATGAATAGTATTTGCTTCCACAACCTGTTCCCCAAGTGCATTCCATTTTTCTACTACTCTCACGCTAAAAGAAAACTTCCTAACATCTCTGTGACTCATCTGAGTTTCCAGTTTCCACCCATGTCCCCTCGTTCTGTTATTATTACGTGTGAACATTTCATCTATTTCCACTTTGTCAATTCCCCTGAGTATTTTATATGTCCCTATCATATCTCCTCTCTCCCTTCTTTTCTCTAGTGTGGTAAGGTTCAGTTCCTTCAGCCGCTCTTCATATGCCATCCCTCGTAGCTCTGGGACAAGCCTCGTCGCAAACCTCTGAACCTTCTCCAGTTTCTTTATGTGTTTCTTCAGGTGGGGGCTCCATGATGGCGCGGCATACTCTAAGACGGGTCTCACGTAGGCAGTGTAAAGCGCCCTAAAAGCTTCCTCATTTAGGTTTCTGAATGAAGTTCTAATTTTCGCCAGTGTAGAGTACGCTGCTGTCGTTATCCTATTTATATGTGCCTCAGGAGTTAGATTAGGTGTCACATCCACTCCCAGGTCTCTTTCTCGAATCGTTACAGGTAGGCTGTTCCCCATCATTGTGTACTGTCCCTTTGGTCTCCTGTCACCTGATCCCATTTCCATAACTTTACATTTACTGGTGTTAAACTCCAGTAGCCATTTCCCTGACTGACCTGTGTGAGTGTGTGTGAGTGTGTGTGTGTGTGTGTGTGTGTGTGTGTGTGTGTGTGTGTGTGTGTGTGTTGTGTGTGTGTGTGTGTGTGTGTGTGTGTGTGTGTGTGTGTGTGTGAGTGTGTGTGTGTGTGTGTGTGTGTGTGTGTGTGTGTGTGTGTGTGTGTGTTGTGTGTGTGTGTGTGTGTGTGTGTGTGTGTGTGTGTGTGTGTGTGTGAGTGTGTGTGTGTGTGTGTGTGTGTGTGTGTGTGTGTGTGTGTGTGTGTGTGTGTGTGTGTTGTTCTTGTTTTATAATAATTGTGTTACGTTCCCGGGAAACGACGAGCTATGTAAAAACGCAATATATATATATATATATATATATATATATATATATATATATATATATATATATATATATATATATATATATATATATATCTATATATATATATATATATTTATTTATATATATCCTCATCATTACTATAAGTATTACCCTAACAGGAGGATGGGTTGCATAATTGCATCATTGAATGCAATCACAGAACTCTTAAATCATCTGTTATACAAATTGTTATACATACGCCTGCGGGATTGACACTACCTACTTAATCCTCTTAAGTCTCTCGGTAATTGCAATAGGAGCTAAAATCATCTTAAAAATGATTATATTACTCGAACACTAAATCCAAAATTACCCCATAATTTTCTTCCATATCTATGGCGAATTTCTTGTGAATTGGGAGATTTAGGAAGCCAAAATTGATATAAGTTTGTAAGCCTTGAGGAGAGATTATAAATGTGTGTTAGCAGTGATTTTTCCCTCAACAAGTAATGAGTAGTTGAGTACACCTACTCATTACTGAGTACAGACACATGCTGAGTACAGACACTTTTGACCCACGAGACTCATGAGTCACAGAACTTCATGAGGCAGTGAAGAGAGAAGTAGCGAGGCTGATAAAAGCAGGAGAAGAATAGCAAAAAGATTTTTGAATTGTGGATGAGTATGATTGATGGGTATGATTGATGGGCATGTCTGGAAAACGGAATATAAAAATCAACAACGCTCAAATTGTAAATATTATCTTACAGTTGAAGCAGACACGCACACACACACACATACACGCACACAGACTGCACCTCACGTCGCTGGAAGACAGAAGAGCGCTGGAAAACATGATCACTACATACAAAATTCTCAGGGGAATTGACAGGGTAGACAAGGATGGATTATTTAACGCAGGTGGTATACGAACAAGGGGACACAGGTGGAAACTGAGTAAGCAAATGAGCCACAGAGACGTTAGAAAGAACGTTATCAGTGACAGAGTAGTTAGTAAATGGAATGCATTAGGCAGTGATGTGGTGGAGGCTGACTCCATACACAGTTTCAAGTGTAGATATGATAGAGCCCAATAGGCTCAGGAATCTCTACACTAGTTGATTGACAGTTGAGAGGCGGGACCAAAGAGCCAGAGCTCGACCCTACTAGCTCAACTAGGTGAGTATATTACTTCAGAAGCGTCGATCAACACGAGAAAGCCTGAACGAAAATATCTGTGTTTTTTTTCATTTCTCAATTACACCATTCGTGTTTTTTTCCCACTGGAGACCACACTCTTTTCTGTCAATATTGTTCTCACTTTTTAGTCTCTTTCTTAACTGAATTGAATTGAAATATTTCATTTTTAAAAGTATGTTTTGTACATATACATTTAGACTAGTTTACACAGATTTACAATTCATTATTTACCTAAGAGAACGTCATAATAATAACATATTTGTAATTATAAATGAGCTCAAGAATTAGATTTACAACCCACAATTTTCAATGACATGAAAATCATAAACTATTTCTGCACAAACTCATTCAAATCATTACACTAAAGGTTGAACTAAACATGTGTACAACAGTCTAAATCAAACTTAAATTTTTTTGCTGTAAAGTGAGTAACATTTTGATACAGTTTCCAAAGAGACACATATTGGAAAAATGAAGTATTGTTTACCATTAGAGCAATAATACAGATATTGGCACACTTTGGCACACAGGAATCTGTACACCAGTTGATTAACGGGTGAGAGGCGGGACCAAAGAGTCAAAGCTCAACCCCCGCAAGCACAACTAGGTAAGTACTTTATTTTACAAAAAAAGGACGTAATGTAAAGTATATATAATATATATATATATATATATATATATATATATATATATATATATATATATATATATATATATATATATATATATATATATACATATATATGTCAGACTGTCAGAGGTCTATAGTGTCAGACCACGGAGGAAAATTGAAACAGGAATTTCCTTAAGTACTTTCGTATATTAATACATCTTCAGAAGGAGTGAATTTTTAATTACGTGTTTATTTTCGTGATACACACACACACACACACACACACACACACATATATATATATATATATATATATATATATATATATATATATATATATATATATATATATATATATATATATATATATATATATATATATATGAATGAAAACTCACACCCCAGAAGTGACTCGAACCCATACTCCCAGAAGCAACGCAACTGGTAACTACAGGGCGCCTTAATCCGCTTGACCATCACGGCCGTCAAAAGGAAGTGATAGCCGAGGCTATTTGAGCCACTTCCCCGACGGCAACTCGGATGGTAATCTTGGGCATAGCATTTCACCAAATCACCTCATTCTTTGGGGCACACGTGAGGAACACAAATGCGAACAAGCCTGAATGGTCCCCAGGACTATATGCGAATGAAAACTCACACCCCAGAAGTGACTCGAACCCATACTCCCAGAAGCAACGCAACTGGTAACTACAGGGCGCCTTAATCCGCTTGACCATCACGGCCGTCAAAAGGAAGTGATAGCCGAGGCTATTTGAGCCACTTCCCCGACGGCAACTCGGATGGTAATCTTGGGCATAGCATTTCACCAAATCACCTCATTCTTTGGGGCACACGTGAGGAACACAAATGCGAACAAGCCTGAATGGTCCCCAGGACTATATGCGAATGAAAACTCACACCCCAGAAGTGACTCGAACCCATACTCCCAGAAGCAACGCAACTGGTAACTACAGGGCGCCTTAATCCGCTTGACCATCACGGCCGTCAAAAGGAAGTGATAGCCGAGGCTATTTGAGCCACTTCCCCGACGGCAACTCGGATGGTAATCTTTTGACGGCCGTGATGGTCAAGCGGATTAAGGCGCCCTGTAGTTACCAGTTGCGTTGCTTCTGGGAGTATGGGTTCGAGTCACTTCTGGGGTGTGAGTTTTCATTCGCATATAGTCCTGGGGACCATTCAGGCTTGTTCGCATTTGTGTTCCTCACGTGTGCCCCAAAGAATGAGGTGATTTGGTGAAATGCTATGCCCAAGATTACCATCCGAGTTGCCGTCGGGGAAGTGGCTCAAATAGCCTCGGCTATCACTTCCTTTTGACGGCCGTGATGGTCAAGCGGATTAAGGCGCCCTGTAGTTACCAGTTGCGTTGCTTCTGGGAGTATGGGTTCGAGTCACTTCTGGGGTGTGAGTTTTCATTCGCATATAGTCCTGGGGACCATTCAGGCTTGTTCGCATTTGTGTTCCTCACGTGTGCCCCAAAGAATGAGGTGATTTGGTGAAATGCTATGCCCAAGATTACCATCCGAGTTGCCGTCGGGGAAGTGGCTCAAATAGCCTCGGCTATCACTTCCTTTTGACGGCCGTGATGGTCAAGCGGATTAAGGCGCCCTGTAGTTACCAGTTGCGTTGCTTCTGGGAGTATGGGTTCGAGTCACTTCTGGGGTGTGAGTTTTCATTCGCATATAGTCCTGGGGACCATTCAGGCTTGTTCGCATTTGTGTTCCTCACGTGTGCCCCAAAGAATGAGGTGATTTGGTGAAATGCTATGCCCAAGATTACCATCCGAGTTGCCGTCGGGGAAGTGGCTCAAATAGCCTCGGCTATCACTTCCTTTTGACGGCCGTGATGGTCAAGCGGATTAAGGCGCCCTGTAGTTACCAGTTGCGTTGCTTCTGGGAGTATGGGTTCGAGTCACTTCTGGGGTGTGAGTTTTCATTCGCATATAGTCCTGGGGACCATTCAGGCTTGTTCGCATTTGTGTTCCTCACGTGTGCCCCAAAGAATGAGGTGATTTGGTGAAATGCTATGCCCAAGATTACCATCCGAGTTGCCGTCGGGGAAGTGGCTCAAATAGCCTCGGCTATCACTTCCTTTTGACGGCCGTGATGGTCAAGCGGATTAAGGCGCCCTGTAGTTACCAGTTGCGTTGCTTCTGGGAGTATGGGTTCGAGTCACTTCTGGGGTGTGAGTTTTCATTCGCATATAGTCCTGGGGACCATTCAGGCTTGTTCGCATTTGTGTTCCTCACGTGTGCCCCAAAGAATGAGGTGATTTGGTGAAATGCTATGCCCAAGATTACCATCCGAGTTGCCGTCGGGGAAGTGGCTCAAATAGCCTCGGCTATCACTTCCTTTTGACGGCCGTGATGGTCAAGCGGATTAAGGCGCCCTGTAGTTACCAGTTGCGTTGCTTCTGGGAGTATGGGTTCGAGTCACTTCTGGGGTGTGAGTTTTCATTCGCATATAGTCCTGGGGACCATTCAGGCTTGTTCGCATTTGTGTTCCTCACGTGTGCCCCAAAGAATGAGGTGATTTGGTGAAATGCTATGCCCAAGATTACCATCCGAGTTGCCGTCGGGGAAGTGGCTCAAATAGCCTCGGCTATCACTTCCTTTTGACGGCCGTGATGGTCAAGCGGATTAAGGCGCCCTGTAGTTACCAGTTGCGTTGCTTCTGGGAGTATGGGTTCGAGTCACTTCTGGGGTGTGAGTTTTCATTCGCATATAGTCCTGGGGACCATTCAGGCTTGTTCGCATTTGTGTTCCTCACGTGTGCCCCAAAGAATGAGGTGATTTGGTGAAATGCTATGCCCAAGATTACCATCCGAGTTGCCGTCGGGGAAGTGGCTCAAATAGCCTCGGCTATCACTTCCTTTTGACGGCCGTGATGGTCAAGCGGATTAAGGCGCCCTGTAGTTACCAGTTGCGTTGCTTCTGGGAGTATGGATTCGAGTCACTTCTGGGGTGTGAGTTTTCATTCGCATATAGTCCTGGGGACCATTCAGGCTTGTTCGCATATATATATATATATATATATATATATATATATATATATATATATATATATATATATATATATATATATATATATATATATATATATATATATCACACCCGGAGCTTTCTCTCTCAACAGATTGTAAAGTTATCCGGGATCAAACTCACTCCCAACAAACAGTTCATGCAACATAGATCTAACTTCAACAGGCTTCAAAATGTCTGTCAGTAAGTCTCCTCATTGTGTCAATAGTTCAAAGGGTTTCCCTTCCTTTCTCTGCTAGTTAGTTGATTTATTCTATCCTATATACCTGCTATACCATCATATATGTATACCTGCTACATAGAATGTATGTATTATATCCTGTATACCTGCTACATCTATATATGACACTCGTTCTTAAGTTATATTTCCTAAAATTTGCTCTGGGTTTTAGGTCTCATAGCAACAGAAAAATTATCAAGTAGGTACTTTAAAGAAATAATATACCCCCGGATGTTTCTTAGAATGCTTTACAGCAATCACTTTCTGACAAGTAATTTGAATGTGGGATCAATCTAACACTAATCCTGTGAGTTACAGGGAACTATGGCACCTTTGGCACTACTGAATTTCAGGTTGTATTGAAGACTATTACATATTTTCACATATTTCTATTTCCATAGCATCTGTGGTCGGTGTGAGAAGAACTAGAACATCAGCATGACAGAACACAATGACAATAGTACTATCTATGTAACAGCCAATTCAACTGGCTCTTAACTCTTTTAACAATGGATTAAGGAAAATCACATGTAATATAGAGCTAAACACAGTACCTAGTTTGAGCCCAACTACTTAGGCTGGACGGTAGAGCGACGGTCTCGCTTCATGCAGGTCGACGTTCAAATCCCCGACCGTCCACCACAAGTGGTTGGGCACCATTCCTTCCTCCTGTCTCATCCCAAATCCTTATCCTGACCCCTTCCCAGTGCTATATAGTCGTGGTGGCTTAGCCCTTGCACCTGGTACTATCCCTTCTCCTCCCCTCCCCCCCCCCAAGTGCATAGGTCTATTAAGTTTATGTTTACTGAAAAATATTCAGAGAAGACAATACTACACTTTATTGCTAGTTTGTAAACCAGAAAATATACATACATGTATCTGGTAATGACAGGACACACTTTTTTACGAAGCAAATTTCACCCCAAAAAATTTTGGTGTGTTCAACTTTTTTCAAAAACTTTGGAGACATCGAGAATCAAAGTGAGCACCGAGCTAACTTGTGAGCTGCACTGCTGAATAGGTTCCACCACCTCGGGTATAACCGAGGCGGTGGAACCTCCACGGGTAATCGGGTATACATGTAAACTGAGAGTCAGCGGCGTCTAGCAGGGCAGCTAGAAAGTCAAGAAGTATATCATTAAACACTTTATTTACTAGTGTGTTTAGGGCAAGAGCTCTGTAGTTATCAGAGGAAACACAGAAGCTTGACAGTTCTTTGGTATAAGAACAAGAAGTATAAGTAGGCGCCATAGAGAGAGGGGGGGGGACAACCTGCTGCTTGGGTAACAACTTCTAATTAGTTTCTTATATTTTCTTCATTTGAGAAGGAAAGTAAAATTTTTTACCCTCAAACGTTCATTTTACAATTTTATTTTTGGCCCTACGCTAAGAGCTGCGTTTCATTGACAATTGTTATCATTATCAAGGGTAAAATTCAATATATAAAGCTTTTGAACCCAGTTATATTATATATTTTTCTTTGAAAGTGAAGGAAAGACCCAATATATATATATATGTATAAGTGTATTAAAACCAAAGTTTTCGGATACACGCTACATCCTTTCTCAGAGGTGCTGTAAACAATTTTCTGTAAACAAATAGAAATTGTTTACAGTACCTTGAGAACTCTTGCAGGTTGCATCTGAAAATTTGGTTTCAATGTTCTTACACATATATTGGACCTTTGTTCCATCTTCATTAAGACAGTGAGGCATTTTAGTAAGTTTCTCAAAATCTTTCTTTATCCCATTGTATATCCTCCAGGAATTACATCATTCTGCCTGAATCTCTCTTTCACTTCTCTCGTCTCTTGTCTATATTTTTGTGTTCACTTACAATTTTCTTAACTATATATAAAGCTAAGAGCTTTATAGTTGTTGCGGGGCATTAGGTAACGGGGTTCTCTCTCTGCTGGACAACTAGCTATGGTGAGGTTCCTCTTAATATTTATATATGGATAACTATGTTAAATCATTTTGTACTGCAAAAAGACAGTTTAATACCTGGAAGATTGCTGTGACATAAGACATAATTACTAAACATTAACCAAGAATCAGAACAATATTAAACTTCAACCCCAAACAGCATGCAGATAAGTCATTTAAATCCTTGATCATTGGAACTCTGAAACATCACAGACACTCACATGTGTGTGCTCGATTTCTTTGCAACTCTTAGAGTGCAGACCTCAAACATTTGCCTAAAGTCTGCAACGATAAATCTCTTTGATGTTGCAAGAGTCAGACTTAATAAAAGCAGAAAACCCTTCAAAACAAACAGGTAAAATTCTTGGAATGATCTTACCAATACAAGAAAGTTATGTGGGATCCTTTTCCCATTTAAAACAACAAATAAAGAAATACAGAGTGTGTATTATGTAGTCACTCTAAGTTGTATATGTATACCACTCCACATAGCATAATATTCACATAGACCTTTCATTCTAAATTATTTATATCACGTATGCTGTTAATTTTTGCTTTCAATATTATAAATATACTATTATTACATTTTGACTTTTTAAGATAAATCTTTGAAACCAAAGTTCTAACATACAAGAGTATGCTGCAGCTTAGTATATACTTCACCCTACAATACAGCATGTTAGCATATATTATATATTATATATATATATATATATATATATATATATATATATATATATATATATATATATATATGTATATATGTGTATGTATGTATGTATGTGTGTGTGTGTGTGTGTGTGTGTGTGTGTGTGTGTGTGTGTGTGTGTGTGTGTGTGTGTGTGTGTGTTTGTGTGTGTGTATGTGTGTGTGTGTGTGTGTGTGTGTGTGTGTGTGTGTGTGTGTATGTATGTGTGTGTGTGTGTGTGTGTGTGTGTGTGTGTGTGTGTGTGTGTGTGTGTGTGTGTATGTGTATGTGTGTGTGTGTGTGTGTGTGTATAAATCACGAAAATTAACACGTGATGAAAAATGTGAAAAATTATCAGACCACGGACGAAGAATTGAAACAGGAATTTCCTTAAATACTTTCGTATATTAATACATCCTCAAAAGGAATGAATGAAGATGTATTCATTCCTTCTGAAGATGTATTAATTCATTCTCATACATCTTTCCCACCATTATCCTAATTCATTATCCTTCTTTAACATTTAATTAATTTCCTCTGTTTCTCATTGAATTTTATCCATGATTTTATTTTTTCCGCCTCAAGGCACTGGCTCTCAAACCAAAATTTTATTATCTTGATTTTTTTTGTGAGTTGAAATGATATATTCTCCTGGAAATTTTCTGATATCTTGCATCTCCTTATTACAGTATTCAGGTCTTCAATTCTTATCTTCTTTTCTTCTTTTCCTCTGTATATATCTTTCGCTGCCGCTATATTTTAGCTGAGTTAAATGAGGTGGTCGCTATCAACATAATCTTAGCTGCTTTCATGTTAGGAGTGGTCAGTTATTGCTGCTATCATGTCAGGAGTGGTCAGTTATTGTTTGCTATCATGCCAGGAGTGACCAGTCATTAGTGATATCATGCCAGAAGTGACCAGTCATTGCTGCTATCATCCCAGAAGTGACCAGTCATTGCTGCTATCATCCCAGAAGTTACCAGTCATTCCTGCTATCATCCCAGAAGTGGCTAATCACTGCAATCATCACCCCAGGAGTGGCCAATCACGACAACCATCACCACAGGAGTGGCCAATCACGACAACCATCACCACAGGAGTGGCCAATCATTGAGAACACTTCGTCAACGACACAAACAAGGAGATTTGAGCAAAAAATATTTCCTCGTTGAAGAACTGTTCAACGACAGAAGACGTTGACTACTCCGTTAGTGTCTACTCGTAGGTGACTGACAAGCAACTCAGGAGACAGAGTTCCGTCTCTTATACACCGACACATGAGCCAGATGCAAAGAATCTTCGTGTGCAGGCGAGGAGTCACAATAACGGGGCTGAAGTATGTTGACCAGAATACACACTAGAAGGTGAAGGGACGACGACGTTTCGGTCCGTCCTGGACCATTCTCACAATCCGTGAAACACAAACACCGAAACTATTACGTTGCTACAACGTTGGAACAAGTTTTAACACCTTCTAACCAGTTATAACAACCAATATAGCAAGTTGTAATAACGTTCTAATACGTCATAAACACGTTAAGCCAAGATGTAACAACTTTATTACAAGTTGTAACAAGCGGAAAATAGAGGCAGTTACGGTTTGTGTTTCCAGGGTGTAGTTCATTGTTCAGCCTCTCATGCATCTCTGATCTAACCAAATATTCTCTGGAATGTTTAAAAGATTCTGCGTTGTTTCTTTGCTCATTTCAGGTTCTCTCTTATTCTCATGTGTTTTCATTTCAGTAGTCTACTTTCTATTCTCCAGCCCACTGAGGTATATCCGCTGTTTTGCAGGCGAGGAGTCACAATAACGTGGCTGAAGTATGTTGACCAGACCACACACTAGAAGGTGAAGGGACGACGACGTTTCGGTCCATCCTGGACCATTCTCAAGTCATTCTCGACTTGAGAATGGTCCAGGACGGACCGAAACGTCGTCGTCCCTTCACCTTCTAGTGTGTGGTCTGGTCAACAATCTTTGTATGCGTCAAAGTGGTCCTTACTGGTTATGTAAATTCTGTGTTGCAAGTTCACTTTCACCTTTTATCTGCACGTCTTTGCACTGATATGTTTTTACAGGAATCGTTTTGGCAACATTGTGTGACGACTTATGTTAAAGAGAAATTATCTTGCAATCCACTGTAAGGATTAGCTCTTCACGAATGGTATATTACATTACATATATGTAAATCACTAGGATGATGTTTGCATGATGCATGCAGGCAATCTGTGCCGTGTTGTCAAGCATTGCAAAGCTGGATTAATAGTGAATAATTTATATTTGTTAAGTTCTTGACGGATTTTTCAGTATGTTCCTTCCTAAAGTGTTCTATTGCTGAATTATTAACAAAGATCTCTACACACCGGCAGCTACTGGGATATTGTTAATGTCCAACCACTTGGGCTGGACGGTAGAGTGACTGTCTCACTTCATGCAGGTCGGCGTTCAATCCCCGACCGTCCACCACAAGTGGTTGGGCACCATTAATTCCCACCGTCCCATTCCAAATCCTTATCCATACCCTTCCCAGTGCTATATAGTCGTAATGGCTTGGCGCTTTCTCCTCTTATTAAATATAAATAATTCTGTTTTAACTCCTTACTTCAGATATATCATTCTCTACGTCACTTTTTTTAAGACGTGTGGAGGTCAAAGGTCACCTGAACACGTGGGTGAGGGGTCAAGGGTGACCTATGGGGGGCTTTAACCAGCATCTCAATGCACATCTCTAACCTGGGATGCTCTTTGATGGTTAATGGCATACGTGATTTTCAAACTTTCTTAAGTACTTTCTTAAGTACTTTCTTAAGTACTGTCTTAAGTACTTTCTTAAGTACTTTCTTAAGTACTTTCTTAAGTACTTTATTGTCTCAACAATAAACAAATTACTGTTTATTGTTGAGACAATAAACAACTCGAACATAGGTACGTCTTCCTATTAACCCAATCAAGAAGACACTGGTAGTTAACATACCAACTACCCTCTCGAGCCGACCAATGAGAATGCAAGAACAGTTGACAATGGCCACTCGACCGGGTAATCACCTCACCTCAACCACCGTCAACTGTTGTTATAAGTTACTCTCTTTATAGTTCTTTACAGATTTTCTCTCTGGAATTGAAATTGGTTTATTGAGGTATAAATACTCACAATGGGATGAGGCAGCTTAAGCTATTCTCACCCCGTTCACTACAACGTGTTTGTTGATATATATATATATATATATATATATATATATATATATATATATATATATATATATATATATATATATATATATATATATATATATATATATATATATATATATATAACTGAAAACTCACACCCCAGAAGTGACTCGAACCCATACTGCCAGGAGCAACGCAACTGGTATGTACAGGGACGCCTTAATCCGCTTGACCATCACGACCGGACATAAGGAAGTGATAGCCGAAGCTATTTGAACCACTTCCCCGCCGGCACTCGGATGGTAATCTTGGGCATAGCATTTTATCAAATCACCTCATTCTTTGGGGCACACGTGAGGAACACAAATGCAAACAAGCCTGAATGGTCCCCAGGACTATATACAACTGAGTTTTCAGTTGTATATAGTCCTGGGGACCATTCAGGCTTGTTTGCATATATATATATATATATATATATATATATATATATATATATATATATATATATATATATATATATATATATATATATATATATATATATATATGACTTGGAAACAGCACAAATTAAATTTGATATCACAGTATCTAACATGATATCTAACATGATATAGTCATGATATCTAACTGCATCAGTCTTCAAACGTCTTCAGTGAAACAAAAATATATATACCATTTCAATTGAAGCTTTGTCTATGCTTACACTGCAACCTTGCAAGTTAAACTAGAACCATCGTACGTTAGACGATTGACTTTTGCAAAGCGGTTTCATAAACCCTTGTTAAATCTTGTGTAAGACACTGGGCTGGACGGTAGAGCGACGGTCACACTTCTTGCAGGTCGGCGTTCAATCCTCGACCGTCGAGCACAAGTGGTTGGGCACCATTCCTTTCCCTCCGTCCCATCCCAAAATCCTTATCCTGACCCCTTCCCAGTGCTATATAGTCGTGATGGCTTGGCACTTTCCCCCTGATAGTTCCCACAATAGAGCCCCTAGAACTAACCACCTCTATGATACTCTATGATCGAGAACTCTATATCTGTTAGGCATTTCAAGGTCCCTCTAGAGCCTAGAGCCAACTCTAGCTCTAAAATGCAAGCCACAACAGTCCCCTATCTCCCGAATAACTATTTACTTCTAGATAAACAGCGCCGTGAAAGTCAAATGAATCGTTGCCCAAACGCTTCTGTCCTGCCGCGGAAATCGAACCCCCGTCGCCTTTAAGTCGCGTCGACCACAGTACAGACTGTGCAACGATGCCCGGATGTCATTCATAGGTCCAATACCAGAGCCTTAAGCCGTCACCAGAGCTCCACACTCACTAGGGGATTCGATTCCCTTCAGCACACGATCCTACACCTTCAGAGAGGATTAATGACGCCTTGTGATCAAATAAGAGGATTAATCACGCATTCCGATCAAAATAAGAGGATTAATCACACATTCTGGTCAAATAAGAGGATTTAATGGCGCATTCTGATCAAAATAAGAGGATTAATGATGTCTTCCGATCAAATATGAGGATTAATGATGCATTTTGATCAACATAAGAGGATTAATAGCGCATTCTGATCAAATAAGAGCATTAATGACGCTTTCTGATCAAAATAAGAGGATTAATGATGTCTTCCGATCAAATAAGAGGATTAATGATGCATTCTGATCAACATAAGAGGATTAATGGCGCATTCTGATCAAATAAGAGGATTAATGACGCTCTCTGATCCAAATAAGAGGATTAATGATGCCTTCTGATGAAATAAGATGATTAATGCCTGTCAACCACCGTTGATTAATACCTGACAACCCCTGTTGATTAATGCCTCTCAACCCCTGTTGATTAATGCCTGTCAACCCCTGTTGATTAATGCCTGACAAACGCCGTTGATTAATGTCTGATAACCACCGTTGATTAATGCCTGACATCTACCGTTGATTAATGCCTGATAACCACTGTTGATTAATGCCTGTCAACCTCCGTTGATTGATCAGTGTTTCATTACAGAGACGACTCCCGTTGACTGATGTAGTCCTGTTTACTGTTATTCATTCAGCTCTATGTTCACTGTTGCTGAAGCAGTTCTGTTTATCTAGTCAATCAACACGTAAGTCACGTCGTGGCTCAGCGGGTTGTGTCGTGGTGCTGTTGCTCTCGTCCTCACTCGATATGAGTGCCACATGGCACTCACCCAGAGTGCCATGTGGCACTCTGGACCACTTTGTTCGCTGATATATATATACTAGTTTGCGTCAGGGTTCGAAGCTTCGAGGAGATCAACTCGAGCGAGGGCCGAATCACCTGCCAACTCATCGTTAGCTTGTACTCGTCTAACTGCCTGTTGAGCCTCTGAGCTCATCAGCCTATCCTCGTTTACAAAGACCATATGGTTGTTAATCCACCACAAACGACCTCGTTGTTCATAGGGTGAACGACACTAGATATTCTCATCACAAATGGTGAGCTTCGAACTCTCATTCGAACTTTCCAGGGCGCTTCGTTCAAAGTGTTCGAATTGTAATTCTGTAATTACTTCACTCACGTGCTATAAATGCAAATAACTGCCAACGGAACCTAATTACCTAATCCCGGCTAAACAATTCACAACATAATTATAGAAAATTGTGTTTTAAATCTGGAACATATATATATTTTGAGTATATCGTACGTTTAAATTGATGAATGCGTCAAGCAATGACGCAGCATGGTACAGCATGGTACAGTTACATGGTACAGCATGGTACATCATGGTACAGTTACATGGTACAGTATGGTACAGATACTGATGTACAGGTCTGATTCAGCCTGTAAACGCCTAACCTGAGGAATGGTCGAAATGTATTAATTCAACATTTAAAATCTATTAAAAAATCGTTATATATATTCGCATGTATAAATTAATAATTTTATATTCTATAATTTAGTGTATAATTACCGCTAGGTTAGGTTAGGTGTTCAGGTTCTGTTGGCCATTGTCATCAGAAACATTAACTTTGGCAGAGTCTTTGAGGGTTATAATTCGCCCGATATGCTTTTCAGAATACGTAACTATTATCTATAAGGCAATGTAACAATGGGATCTCGATCAAACGAGTCTTTAGAGGGCCTTAAAAAAGTCTTAAAAACCTTCGCAACACATAGAGCTGAACATAGTGAACATAGAGCTGCATTAAATCTTCAAAGTGTTGAAGATTTGGCTGTGTTCTTCACAATGTTTTTCATATATATATCTATCACGTTTTTCATGATAATTTTGGTTTCAGTAGAACGATAGATAATCCTCATAACAGAATATATTGACTTTTTTACTGCCCGAGCGACTGCTGTCTCTACTTGCTCTCGACTCTTTAAACTTGACTCTTGCTCTTAACTCTTATCAAGATAGGTAGCAAAAATATACACCTTAAAACAGCACCTTGTTAAACCTCATTTTTAGGAAAAAAAAAATTTCAACGTGAACATTACTTCAATTCGCAGATAATTTACATATGTGTTAAGAAATACATATGTATCTAGCGATGACAAGTTTGCTGTGTCCAGGTGAAGGAAGGAAGGAATTATCAGGCGAGAACGCCAAACCAGGACGACTATATAACACTTGGAAGGGGTCAGGATAAGGTTTTGGGATGGGACGGAGGAAAGGAATGGTGCCAAACCACTTGGACAATCGGGGATTGAACACCGATCTGCATGGAGCGAGACCGTAACTCTACCGTTCTGTGTTCAAGTGAGTCAAAAGGTTTTGAAAGCATCATGAAACACAGACAGATACAGAGTGAGTACAGAGCACAGAGGTTCCCACTCTGGATGTATTACTGAACAGTTTCCGCCACCAGGAAAGAACCAAGCATTGTTGAGCAAGCAGTTTTGTATGCAAATTGAGTGTCAAGGTGGTGTCAAGGTGTCAAGACTTGGCAGAGCGCCATAACACGACCTTAAGGATAGCAAGGGACGGAGGATAGCAATTTAAGAGCTTACATACTCTGCATACTTCAGTGAAACCAATGCAAGTTTGCACCACAGAATACAACTGCTCAAAATGAATCGGTGGCTGGAATGTGTATGTTACCACTGAACTAGGATATAAAATACCCATAATTATACCCAGGTTGGAGTGTATATATGACCACTGAACTAGCATATAAAATACACATAATTATACCCAGGTTGGAGTGTATATGTGGCCACTGAACTTGCATATAAAATACACATAATTATACCCAGGCTGGAGTGTATATATGACCACTGAACTAGCATATAAAATACACATAATTATACCCAGGTTGGAGTGTATATGTGGCCACTGAACTTGCATATAAAATACACATAATTATACCCAGGTTGGAGTGTATATGTGACCACTGAACTAGCATATAAAACACATAACATTAGCACATACTCATAAGAATTCGGGGATCTTGAGGCTCATAAGAGGCAGGAAATATAGGAAATATACCCAACCAGCCTCAAGTATATTTCACTATAACACATATAACACTCCAATGTTTATGTTACAAGTATTCTGTTTCGCTAATTAACAACAATATTCCCCAAACAGTAATCACACAGGTCTTATAAAATTAATATATTATATATATTTTTAGATCAGCATTGTTTTCTCTGTTTGGCTGACATAGTGGAGGCCACGTTACAGGAGGAGGTGGTGGAGCCAAGTCTCACAATGTAACTTTACTCCTTAAAAAAAACTAGAGAGCCTCTCGAAGGGGGTCCCGGAGCTGGAGTTCAATCCCGGAGAACTCAACAAGGCGTATTCAGTCACTCAAGTACACACGTGGGTTCAGACGGGCGCGCGCACACACACACACAGACACACACATACTCACACACACACACACACACACACACACACACACACACACACACACACACACACACACACACACACACACACGGGGCCTGGTGGCTGAGTGGACATCGCTTGAGATTCGTAATCCTAGGGTCTGGGGATCGATCCCCGGCGATGGTGGAAACAACTAGGGAGAGTTTCTTTCACCCTGATGCTCCAGTTCACCTATAAGTTAATAGGTACCAGGGAGTTAGACAACTGTTACGGGCTGCTTCCTGGGAATGTGTGTGTATTTGTGAAAAAAATGACAGTTCAAAGGCGGGCCGAAAGAGCCAGAGCTCAATCCCCGCAGACACAACTAGGTGAATACAATTAGGTGAATACACACACAGATAAACACACACACAGGAGCCGGTGACCGAGCGGACAGCACGCTGGACATGTGATCCTGTGGTCCCGGGTTCGATCCCGGGCGCCTTCACATAGCTCGAGTGCAGAGGGGAGTTGTGTAAAACCCTGATTTGTGCCTCGGAGAGGCTGCAGGATCCAGTAAGTTCAGTAGAACTCCGGTTTCAATAACCCTGTCGTAGCTCAGTCGATTAAGGCAGTGTCTGGGATGCTCCCGGACGCAGGTTCGAATCCTCATCACGTCCCTTGTGGATTTGTTCATTGGATGCATCACGTTAGTGTGATTTCTGTGTGTAATGTTCAAGAGAACAATATTGAGGCTGAGCGACAGTAACAATGACTCGGTTATCTTCTTGAGGTTATCTTGAGATGATTTCGGGGCTTTTTTTTTAAGTGTCCCCGCGGCCCGGTCCTCGACCAGGCCTCCACCCCCAGGAAGCAGCCCGTGACAGCTGACTAACACCCAGGTACCTATTTACTGCTAGGCAACAGGGGCATAGGGTGAAAGAAACTCTGCCCATTGTTTCTCGCCGGCGCCCGGGATCGAACCCGGGACCACAGGATCACAGTCCAGCGTGCTGACAGCTCGGCAGACGGTGGTTGAACGACAACCATCCCACAACACCCTTGGCCTGGCCAGTCTCACTGGTCACGGGGAACAAGCAAACACTTACATTCTGACAACCACAGTGGACGATTGGACTCGTCTGAGGGAGAAAATAGACTTAAAGGCTAGAATGGGCAGTTCCAGAGCACTACCCGAGTTACCGCCTGAGGCTAGGTCCACAGTTACTAAGTCCCCCAGGCAGGATACACAGTCATGTGCCCTAAGGCAGGATACACAGTCAAGTCCCCCGCAGGCAGGATACACAGTCAAGTCCCCTGCAGGCAGGATACAGAGTCAAGTCCCCCGCAGGCAGGATACACAGTCAAGTCCCCCGCCAAGGCAGGATACACAGTCAAGTCCCCCGCAGGCAGGATACACAGTCAAGCCCCCCCGCAGGCAGGATACACAGTCAAGTCCCCCGCAGGCAGGATACACAGTCAAGTCCCCCGCAGGCAGGATACACAGTCAAGTCCCCCGCAGGCAGGATACACAGTCAAGTCCCCCCCAGGCAGGATACACAGTCAAGCCCCCCGCAGGCAGGATACACAGTCAAGTCCCCCGCAGGGAGGATACACAGTCAAGTCCCCCGCAGGCAGGATACACAGTCAAGTCCCCCGCAAGGAGGATACACAGTCAAGTCCCGCCGCAGGCAGGATACACAGTCAAGTCCCCCGCAGGCAAGCTCACAACTTCGACACTTGGCTGGGACAATTAGCCACAGTAGTTCCTTCAGCTGCGTGTCAGAGAGACACAAGTTTAGTGTCCTTTGTCTCTTGAAGAGCCGAGTTTATTTACGACCCAAGTTGGGCTCAAACTCCCTCTAACGATTATCATGTGAAGCAGCGACGGTGAAGCTGCTTAGGGTCCTCAAACACAATGGTGAAATATTCCCTGGGAGGGGAAAAAACCCCTTAGGGGGAAGGTTTTGCTGACTTGGTGCTGTTGGGGTCCTTACTGTCTCTCTCTCACGTTCTCTATGTTACCCCTCTCTCTCTCTCTCTCTCTCTCTCTCTCTCTCTCTCTCTCTCTCTCTCTCTCTCTCTCTCTCTCTCTCTCTCTCTCTCTCTCTCACGCTCTCTCTGTCACCCTCTCTCTCTTTCTCTCGTTCTCTCTGCCACCCTCTCTTTCTCTCTCACGTTCTCTATGTCACCCTCTCTCTCTCTCACACTTTCTCTCTCTCTCTCTCTCTCTCTCTCTCTCTCTCTCTCTCTCTCTCTCTCTCTCTCTCTCTCTCTCTCTCTCTCTCTCTCTCTCTCTCTCTCTCACGTTCTTTCTGTCACCCTCTCTCTCTCTCACACTTTCTCTCTGTCACCCTCTCTCTCTCTCACACTTTCTCTCTGTCACCCTCTCTCTCTCTCACACTTTCTCTCTGTCACCCTCTCTCTCTCTCACGTTCTCTCTGTCACCCTCTCTCTCTCACACACTTTCTCACTTTCTCTCTGTCACCCTCTCTCTCTCTCACACTTTCTCTCTGTCACCCTCTCTTTCTCTCTTTCGTTCTCACTGTCACCCTCTCTCTCTCTCTCTCACGTTCTTTCTGTCACCCTCTCTCTCTCTCTCTCTCTCTCTCTCTCTCTCTCTCTCTCTCTCTCTCTCTCTGTCTCTCTCTCTCTCTCTCACGTTCTTTCTGTCACCCTCTCTCTCTCTCTCACGTTCTCTCCCTCTCTCTGTCTCTCTCTCTCTCTCTCTCTCTCCCTCTCTCCCCCTCACCTGTGAGCCCCGACACGGACGCCCCGGTGAGGATCCAACAACACATTTCAGTATGTGAAATACGCGGGCGGGAAACACCAGTGTCCGGACCAAACTGCCACAATTTACTACACAAACACGATGTTTTTGTGTCCGTTTGGTACTGGGCCGCCTGCTCCTTTACTGGCTGGTCCACACCCACACATGCTCCACACCTACACCTGCTCCACACCCACACCTGCTCCACACCCACACCTGCTCCACACCCACACCTGCTCGACACCTACACCTGCTCGACACCTAGACCTGCTCCACACCCACACCTGCTCGACACCTACACCTACTCCACACCCACACCTGCTCGACACCCACACCTGCTCCACACCTACACCTGCTCCACACCCACACCTGCTCGACACCCACACCTGCTCGACACCCACACCTGCTCGACACCCACACCTGCTCGACACCCACACCTGCTCGACACCTAGACCTGCTCCACACCCACACCTGCTCGACACCTACACCTACTCCACACCCACACCTGCTCGACACCCACACCTGCTCCACACCTACACCTGCTCCACACCCACACCTGCTCCACACCCACACCTGCTCCACACCCACACCTGCTCGACACCTACACCTGCTCGACACCTAGACCTGCTCCACACCCACACCTGCTCGACACCTACACCTACTCCACACCCACACCTGCTCGACACCCACACCTGCTCCACACCTACACCTGCTCCACACCCACACCTGCTCGACACCCACACCTGCTCGACACCCACACCTGCTCGACACCCACACCTGCTCGACACCCACACCTGCTCCACACCCACACCTGCTCCACACCCACACCTGCTCGACACCCACACCTGCTCGACACCCACACCTGCTCGACACCCACACCTGCTCGACACCCACACCTGCTCCACACCTACACCTGCTCCACACCTACACCTGCTCCACACCCACACCTGCTCGACACCCACACCTGCTCGACACCCACACCTGCTCGACACCCACACCTGCTCGACACCTACACCTGCTCGACACCCACACCTGCTCGACACCCACACCTGCTCGACACCCACACCTGCTCGACACCCACACCTGCTCCACACCCACACCTGCTCGACACCCACACCTGCTCCACACCCACACCTGCTCGACACCCACACCTGCTCCACACCCACACCTGCTCAGACGGGTGTCAGACAGGTGCGGGTGTCCAACGTAGAATATAATCACGAATCGTCAATGATAATCACACATTTAGAATAATAAAATCAGTTAGAAATCACTAAGAAACCTCAGAGGTGTGTAAAGATCTCTAACAAGGCCTCACGATGTTGCAAGAGACTCCTGGGTCTTAACTAAGTGTTCGATGTTGAACAAATCCACAAGGGCCGTGACGAGGATTCGAACCTACGTCTGAGAGGATCCCAGACGCTGCCTTAATCGACTGAGCTACGACATGGATATAAAAATTACAACCGGGAAATGAACCCAATGTGCAACATTGACTTATCCAGGTCCATTAATAATACCAAGGACTGACTTGAATATAGATAAAAGGTTGGGATAGTTGAAGAACAGATTAGATAAGGGGTATCTAGTAGCTAGGACCTGTCCCCAGCTGCTGGGCTGATGACAGACCTGGGAACGAGGTGTGATCTTGAAAGGGGACGTGTTGAATGTTCGAATCCTTCTTGAGGTTATCTTGAGATGATTTCGGGGCTTTTAGTGTCCTCGCGGCCCGGTCCTCGACCAGGCCTCCAACCCCCAGGAAGCAGCCCGTGACAGCTGACTAACACCCAGGTACCTATTTTACTGCTAGGTAACAGGGGCATAGGGTGAGAGAAACTCTGCCCATTGTTTTTCGCCGGCGCCTGGGATCGAACCCAGGACCACAGGATCACAAGTCAAGCGTGCTGTCCGCTCGGCCGACCGGCTCCTTGTTCGAATCCTCGTTCTTATGGTGTCTTCTCTCTTGTGTTTTGATACCAAGTTCTACCTCATGTTGGTCCTCGATACCAAGTTCTACCTCCTAGTCCTCGACCAGGAGGCCTGGTCGAGGACCGGGCCGCGGGGACACTAAAAAGCCCCGAAATCATCTCTCAAGAAGATGTTCGACTAGGTCTGACTGCCTGTTCATCGTATTTTGATGTATTTTTATTTATTTTATTTTATTTAGGATGTATTTTTAAGTGTTTTGAAACTATTGGCGAATCAGGAGCGCAGTTAGACGCCATTTTCCCCGTTGGATTGGAGATTGTTGATATCTTTTGTTTCAATCTTGATATTGCTCTGAGGAGAAGCGGTGGATGTGTATACAACGTCACATCCACCTGCGTATGGATATCACATCCACCAGGATATGGATATCACATCCACCAGGACTTCTTCATCACTGTAAAGGGCTCGTCTCTGACAGCAACGGCAGGTGTTGTAGCTAAGACGGATGGTGGTGGTGTTGCAAGGGGCTCAAGTTGCAAGAAATGGTTCAACAGTTGTCGCTGTTGAAACAGGTGCTTAAGGGCGTGGGTTTGAGGATGAGGGGGGGGGGGGGGGGGGCTGGAGGAGCACTTACACGAGCAGAAGGCTCAGTGCAAGGCGTTGTAGGATCAACAGATGGTGTAGGATGAGTTGTTGCAAGGAGGAGGGGTACTTCAAGTTCAAGTTCAAGTATGTTTATTGAGATAAGCAATAAATACATCTCAAAGGGATAGAGTAGCTTAGGCTATTTCTACCCCCCTGCAGTTGTCTTGTAGGATCTGTAACTAGATCCACTAGTGCCGTTATGAATGGAAATCCGTTGTCTGTTAACAGCCTGTTGATTGCACAAGGTGTTACTGTAACCTGCAATCCTGTCTGCAAGGTACAGAAGCGCTTGAGCAGTACAATTTTCATTGGTGGTTGGCGGCTGTGTCTGAGTCTGTGTAGCTAGGGACGCTACCAACCACTCCCACAGTTACGGGGGGTCTGACGGCTGAGTGGACAGCACTCGGGGTTCGTTGTCCTAGGGTCCGGGTTCGATCCCCAGCGCAGGTGGAAGCAATTGGAACATAGTTTCTTTCACCCCCTGATGCACCTGTTCATCTAGCAGTAAATAGGTACCTGGGAGTTAGACAGCTGCTTCAGGCAGCTTCGTGGAGTTGTCAGCCAGGACTTTGTCGATGCTGGTGTGACTTCAGCTTGTCTGATGCGGTATTCAACATGTGCGGGTGTCAAACATGTGTGAATGTCAAATATGTGCGAGCGTCAGATATGTGCGGGTGTCACATATGCGGGTTTCAAAGATGCGGGGAAGTCAAACATGCGCACAATAAATATATTCAGGTGTCAAACATGTGTGTGGGTGTCAAACATTGTGGGTGTCAAACATGTATTGGTGTCAAACATGTGTGGGTGTCAAACATGTGTGTGGGTCTCAAACATGTGTGTGTGGGTGTCAAACATGTGTGTGGGGTGTCAAACATGTGTGTGGGGTGTCAAACATGTGTGTGGGGTGTCAAACATGTGTGTGGGTGTCAAACATGTGTGGGTGTCAAACATGTGTGTGGGTGTCAAACACGTGTGGGTGTCAAACACGTGTGGGTGTCAAACATGTGTGTGGGGTGTCAAACATGTGTGTGTGGGTGTCAAACATGTGTGTGGGGTGTCAAACATGTGTGTGTGGGTGTCAAACATGTGTGTGTGGGGTGTCAAACATGTGTGTGTGGGGTGTCAAACATGTGTGTGTGGGTGTCAAACATGTGTGTGTGGGTGTCAAACATGTGTGTGTGGCGTCAAACATGTGTGTGTGGTGTCAAACATGTGTGTGGGTGTCAAACATGTGTGTGGGGTGTCAAACATGTGTGTGGGGTGTCAAACATGTGCGTGTGGGGTGTCAAACATGTGTGTTGGTGTCAAACACTTACGAGTGATCATATACGAGGGCGACAGAGCCCTACCATTTCTTGAGATGATTTCGGGGCTTTAGTGTCCCAGCGGCCCGGCCCTCGACCAGGCCTCCACCCCCAGGAAGCAGCCCGTGACAGCTGACTAACACCCAGGTACCTATTTTATTGCCTCTAGTGCCAGTAGAGTCAGCCAATCAGAGGAACCTCTAGTCTCACCTTCGGTGTAAACATCGCTCAGTGAACCCTTGCGAAAATTCATGCCCCAAAAAAAATGTGAATTTTTTTCATAATTTTTTTTCATTTGCAATATGTAAAATTGTGAACTTTCCTAAGTTACTGCATTACATTGTACTGCATTGTACAATGTAATGCTGTACATTGTACTACTGTACATTGTACTACTGTACATTGTACTGGATACACAGGCAAAAACGATTGGGTATCGTTTTTTGTTACACAAACACGATGTTTTTTTTGGTTCGTGTGTTTTTTATTTCTGCCCTTCTTTCCATTCACTTTTTTATTTACTGTTTTACTTATATTTTATTTACTTTATATATATATATATATATATATATATATATATATATATATATATATATATATATATATATATATACAAGAGTTGTTACATTCTTGTACAGTCACTATCTGACATAGCGTTTCGGGCAGGTTCTTAATCCTAATATTCCCTGGAATACGACCCGCCAAATCGTTTAACAACCAGGTGCCCATTCACTGCTGGGTGAACAGAGGCACCAGTCAAGGATTGGCGCCCAGTCAATCCTCCCCCGGCTAGGATACGAACCTGGGGCAAAATGCTCACGAAGAAACAGGCGGGTGTGATATCCTCACTCTAATGATCATTTAAGAGTGATGTGTGTGTTTAAGCTAACTAGCGGAAGATGATTTCAAAATACATAATATTGTGGTTATCTTGAGGTTATCTTGAGAGGATTTCGGGGCTTAATGTCCCCGCGGCCCGGTCCTCGACCAGGCCTCCTTTTTGTTTCACTAATTTCTTTAAAATTTCACTAAAGCAGCCATTTATCTTACGTTTGGGTCGTTAGGGGGAAAACTGGAGGCCTCTGTGACGAGCTGACAAGCAATTGATTGATTTGATTGATTGATTACAATTGATTTGATTGTCAAAAAATCCTGCAATCATCACAGGTGTTCCTGGAATGGGGAAGTGTGTGTGTAATAGGGGAATAGGGATACATACATGACGTGGAATGGGGAATGGATATCGAGGTCTCACCTGTGGGAACCGACCTGTGAGATTTATATTTATTTAATTTATATGAATTTATATTTACGTTAATTTATATACTTCGATAGCAATTTGTATAATGATAAGTGGACTGTATTTCTGCAATAATCTCTTAATCTCACAAATCGATCCTCTACACATTAGGGGGGTTTATATTTATATATATGCAGTCAATCAAACTACAAAATTAACTACATACATTGAAGAGGTTCCTTATCTTATAGTACAGCAGGTTAGTCCACCAGGTATAACTAGAGTGTAGACACCAAATTATCCTCTTTGAGGTAGCTTCTATCACCCAGTAACTGGTGCACATAATCTTGCATCCTCGTCTTGACCTGTCAAAAGTGCGCTAGCTGTGAAGCCAGAATCCTATATATGACAAGTATATCAGAGAAAACACTATACAGTACATGGAACATTGAGACCTGGCTTAATTACCTTTAGTTTGAGGCGATTTCGCGTTCTAACCGGGTCACCCTATATAATGACATTAATGGCCACTAATGATAGATAATGGGTTTCGGAAAGAACACTTAACTTGATTTGTTGACAGCGTGTTGACAGATGGTACACCTTTGGTATCCATAACACTACGTCCAAGTAAAATTAACAGGAGCCGAATTTGCTCCCGTGTGAGCCTCTGGTCTCTATATAAACAACAATGGCTGCCCTCCTTCCCCACTCTGACGCCTGGCCTACTTTGTCCAGATTTCAGAAAGTGATAGAAGGGTCACATTTACTCTACTTTAATATTGATAATTAAGTTAATTTATATAAGATGTTTTTATGATGGTAAAGTCGAAAGACTAATGTATTTAAGAATAATTCCCAGCAGAATAGCTGGTGAATTATAATAGTATGTGGTGATGATATCCCGTTTTCTTTAGACGGTAATTCCACTACAAGTTACGTTTTCTATGGGTAACTTGTTTATATAACACAGCTCTTATCTGTATGATTATTAAATGGTGTCGGATTTTCCGACATCACCCCTCACTGCCTGTACGACCTGACCCGTTATCATAGCCATTAACAATATTTTGTCAAACAAAATTGATTAAAAAATATATATATATCCCGAAATTCTATTGTAATGATAACAGATCTATTGAATCTATGCCTTTTACAGTCAAATGTACATTGATTACAGGAAGTTGAGTTAGTGTCAATTTTTTTATGAATTTGATACTTTATTTGCTATTATTTCTTCAATTGTTATGTTGCGTCAACTGGATATGACAGTATATTGTAACAAAGTTGAAATATTTTTTGCAATTAGGGGGGCCTCGTAGCCTGGTGGATAGCGCGCAGGACTCGTAATTCTGTGGCGCGGGTTCGATTCCCGCACGAGGCAGAAACAAATGGGCAAAGTTTCCTTCACCCTGAATGCCCCTGTTACCTAGCAGTAAATAGGTACCTGGGTGTTAGTCAGCTGTCACGGGCTGCTTCCTGGGGGTGGAGGCCTGGTCGAGGACCGGGCCGCGGGGACACTAAAGCCCCGAAATCATCTCAAGATAACCTCTCAAGATAGGTCGTTTCAAAAAAGCTAACATGGTGAAAATATTCATTCTTTTAGCTGTAGATAAAGCTAAATATATGTATACTGAATATATAAAAAGGTTAGGTTATCTTGAGGTTATCTTGAAGTTATCTTGAGGTTATCTTGAGGTTATCTTGAGGTTATCTTGAGGTTATCTTGAGGTTATCTTGAGGTTATCTTGAGATGATTTCGGGGCTTTTTAGTGTCCCCGCGGCCCGGTCCTCGACCAGGCCTCCACCCCCAGGAAGCAGCCCGTGACAGCTGACTAACTCCCAGGTACCTATTTTACTGCTAGGTAACAGGGGCATAGGGTGAAAGAAACTCTGCCCATTGTTTCTCGTCGGTGCCTGGGATCGAACCCAGGACCACCGGATCACAAGTCCAGCGTGCTGTCCGCTCGGCCGACCGGCTCCCTGTAAGGTACCACTTCTAGTGCAATTGTAGGGACCCATAGCCTCGGAGAAGAAAATATAAAGCATTCACCGAAAGACTTGCTGAAAACAAAAGACAGTAGATAAAAAGGTGGATAGAGAGATAGATAGATGGATGGATATACCGACTGAGAGATGTATAAATAGATGCATTGATAGATGGATAGATAGATGGATAAATTGGTGGATAGCAAGAGGAGTAAATAGATAGCTAAGTGATGGATAGATGGATAGATAGATGGATAGATGGAGGTGACCGGAGCAACAGCCCTCGGGGTCCCCCCCCCCTTATACCATTAACAGCATTACACAGTCATTAACACAAATGACAGCAATGTTTTAAAGAAGTGGTAGAAGCGGTTGGGCAGTGCATCAACCGTGTTTAAGGAGCAGAATAAACAAGTCTCCGCTGCCGTGAGCCGACAGTTTGGCGGCGGTAAAGACACTGGTTCGAGACATCAAGGGGAATCATATTCAAACCCCTGACAGCTTGAGGGGCACTAAAATTGCGAACGAGTTACCTCGTTCGCGTCTCTCCGTTCCTTGAGCGGTTGTTAAAGTCCCCGCGAGTCACTTATCTGTCAGTGGTTGAAGGATAAGTCTCAAGGAGGCACTTGAGGACAAAATACTCCACCGTTTCGAGAGGTAAACATCAGTGTTAACTCACAGTAAAACAGGTTCAGCGGTCGTGAAAGTACGAGGCAGTTCCTTGAGTGAATGTTAGGTCTCGGTGCTCAAGGGCGACCTCGTCGCTCAAGACACGACTCCTACAAAGTGTCTTGAGCATCGATTTAGGTTCTCTTAGAATTTATTTTACATGAGTTAAACATTTAGAGAGGAGCAGTTCGAACAGAGAACGTGAGTGAAGCACTTTTCGAGAATGATTCGAACGAACGGGAGCCGGTCGGCCGAGCGGACAGCACGCTGGACTTGTGATCCTGTGGTCCCGGGGTCGATCCCGGGCGCCGGCGAGGGACAATGGGCAGAGTTTCTTTCACCCTATGCCCCTGTTACCTAGCAGTAAAATAGGTACCTGGGTGTTAGTCAGCTGTCACGGGCTGCTTCCTGGCGGTGGAGGCCTGGTCGAGGACCGGGCCACGGGGACACTAAAGCCCCGAAATCATCTCAAGATAACCTCAAGAGACATTACTTGTGAGTAGTACATAAAAATTTTTCCATTCACAAACAGCTGGTGTTCAGTAATATGGCTAACGAGCATATGGCCATTGATTATGAGTAATTACAGAGATCCCAAATCATATTTCTAACCGTACATATGAAGCAGAGATCTGGATATTGAGCATAAACTATCCCTTCTAACCTACAACACGAAGAATCAATATTATCGTCAGGATATACAAACCAATTCTCCTTTCACACCTTCGGAACCTCCGCATCTTTTGTGATGTATTCGAAAATTTGAGGTGCATCTTACCGGCGTCTGGGTACTTTGACAGCAATATATAAATATATTGGAAAATCTGTACTAGAAATCTATAAGAAGATCTCTTTGTGGAAATGATTGAAAATGTCGTTTGTTGAGAAGACTGCATCTGCAACCCTGCCACATATATATATATATATATATATATATATATATATATATATATATATATATATATATATATATATATATATATGGCCTAAATTTCAAGTATTGATTTGCATACAAGTCAATGCAGTATAGGCCATACGTGTAGACGAGACACGAATATTAGTAAACAAAAGATTACATCAAACTTCTCAAGAGATTAAAATTGATTATAGATGACTTGAAAAATAGTGAATTAATCCATCGTATTAAACAACAATCCTAATCTAGCCTGGATTCGAGCAAGATTCCTGGAGCCTGGATTCCTAATCGAGCAGATAGAAGGAGAATTATTAGGAAATATCTCTAATTAGTAATTAACAAATTATGAGACACAATTAATATTGAGACAAATTTGATCCTCGAATATGTTATGTTATTTTAATCTTTAACAATAAATTGTTGTTATAATTACAAGAGTTGAATACCAGAGCAACTTTGTACTGAACTAAGATAACAAACCTGCAGGAAGGTATTGCTCTGTTGCTATCTAGTACAGATAACTATTTTGATATCTAGTACAGAGAACAATGTTGCTATCTAGGTCAGATAACCAACGTTGCTATCAAGGAAAGATAACCAATGTTGCTATCTAGGAAAGATAACCAATGTTGCTATTTAGTTTAGAGAACCAAAGTTGCTATCAAGTACAGATAACCAATGTTGCTATCTAGTACTGATAACCAATGTTGCTATCTAGTTCAAATAACCATGTTGCTATCTAGGACAGATAACCATTTTTTATTGATATGTAGTGCTTGGCTGATGTCTAATCTTCTATTGCCGTTATATCTGTCAATTGTTTACGTGTCAGGATATCTCTGGTGATAACCTGGTGACTGTTGATATATACCTTCGTATATATATATATATATATATATATATATATATATATATATATATATATATATATATATATATATATATATATATATATATATATATATATATATATATATTTATATATATACATGGAGATATTAAATGTTCTTTGGATCTCATTGTTAGTACATTGCCAGTCACCTTAAGAAAAAGATGTTGTCTTGCCTATACACTGAGATCGTTGGGGCTCACAGTCCCACCCAAAGCGGACATGCAAAGGTTCAGAAGATATTCGTCAAGACGTTTGTGCCTTCTCTATCCAATGTTCGTTCTGAATGATAGTTTATAATTGCAAAATGATTATATTCAACTGTATAATTTATTGTGTTTGAATCCACCGAGTCGTATTTTTATAACGTTAAAAAACATGGATTTATATATATGAGTTGTGGTCTCCCAGACACAACAACACACCACAACTGCTGCAGAATGAGTTGATCATAACATATATGTATTCAAAACATATTTGTATTCGTTGAGATCCGGTCGGCCGAGCGGACAGCACGCTGGGCTTGTGATCCTGTGGTTCCGGGTTCGATCCCGGGCGCCGGCGAGAAACAATGGGCAGAGTTTTTTTTTCACCCTATGCTCCTGTTACCTAGCAGTAAAATAGGTACCTGGGTGTTAGTCAGCCGTCACGGGCTGCTTCCTGGGGAAGGTAGAGGCCTGGTCGAGGACCGGGCCGCGGGGACACTAAAGCCACGAAATCATCTCAAGATAACCTCAAGATAGATCGAGAAAAAGCTGTTTAGTAATTTTCATTCCATCTGAGCACATTGTGTTAATGGTTTCAAGGCCTACCCTAGTCCAAAATAAATTATGAGGCCACCTCATGGCTTAGTGAACATGAGGCCCTTGTGAGTCCATCCTCATGACTCATTCAAGAGTCACTTCTCAAACCACCTCACTACTCAGTTACAGCGAACCACTCTAAACTCATGAAATACAGCCACCACCTCACAAACCTCATCTCACACCTCACACGCTGCATAATGTACTTTGTCTCTAGTTATTCTGCAAACGTGAAGAGAGAGAGAGAGAGAGAGAGAGAGAGAGAGAGAGAGAGAGAGAGAGAGAGAGAGAGAGAGAGAGAGAGAGAGAGAGAGAGAGAGAGAGAGAGAGAGAGGAACTTGTCACAGAGATTGCAAGACAATAACTGTTCCATTTTCCATTATGGGTAATTATATCTCTCATCCCGCGGGATGAGATTATCTACAGCAGACACCTGATCAACCAGGCTGTGACTCATACGTCAGGCTGCGAGCAGCCGCGTCCAACAGCCTGGTTGATCAGTCCGGCAACCAGGAGGCCTGGTCGACGACCGGGCCGCGGGGACGCTAAGCCCCGGAAGCACCTCAAGGTAACCTCAAGGTATCCCTTTATTAAGTATATATCAACAACACTTAACACAGTTTAATTGTGTGAGAAACAACAACAAAATACTATCCAGACCGATAAAAAAAATAAATACATACAATATGTATATAAACTTCAGTTAGTTACATTTACGATACAAAAAGATATATACAATATGTAATCATCCCAGGATTAATTGCTATCCATCTCAGGAACGAGAAGTACTTAACAAACCGGCCTAATATCCTAGAATATGAAATAGAATACCTAAAATATAGAATATAGAATATTCTATTATATACAATACTACAATACCCTAACACAATCGTATTCCATTTTATGTGTGTAAAAAAAATCCACTCTTCGTGTTATCTATTTGTCTCATTAACGTCAGATATCCATAACTTTCCGTGCTGGAATTATGTATATATTAAATCTTTCTTAAAAATTATACGTCTGGTGCCAACTTAATTATATTACTTATAATCATAATTATATCACTTATTTGGTTCTGGAACAGTAAAGTAAATGTTTAAGTATAATTGGGTAAAGTGATAGCTGGTATACTCGTGTTCCAGCAGACATTGGAGGGTGTTCCAGCAGACATTTGGAGGGTGTTCCAGCAGACATTTGGAGGGTGTTCCAGCAGACATTTGGAGGGTGTTCCAGCAGACATTTGGAGGGTGTTCCAGCAGACATTTGGAGTGTATTCCAGAAGACATTTGGAGGGTGTTCCAGCAGACATTTGGAGGGTGTTCCAGCAGACACCAGGATGGTGTTCCAGCAGACACCAGGATGGTGTTCCAGCAGACACCAGGATGGTGTTCCAGCAGACACCAGGATGGTGTTCCAGCAGACACGTGGATAGTGTTCCAGCAGACACCTGGATGGTGTTCCAGCAGACACCAGGATGGTGTTCCAGCAGACACCAGGATGGTGTTCCAGCAGACACCTGGATGGTGTTCCAGCAGACACCAGGATGGTGTTCCAGCAGACACCAGGATGGTGTTCCAGCAGACACCAGGATGGTGTTCCAGCAGACACCTGGATAGTGTTCCAGCAGACACCTGGATGGTGTTCCAGCAGACACCAGGATGGTGTTCCAGCAGACACCAGGATGGTGTTCCAGCAGACACCAGGATGGTGTTCCAGCAGACACCTGGATGGTGTTCCAGCAGACACCAGGATGGTGTTCCAGCAGACACCAGGATGGTGTTCCAGCAGACACCTGGATGGTGTTCCAGCAGACACCAGGATGGTGTTCCAGCAGACACCAGGATGGTGTTCCAGCAGACACGTGGATAGTGTTCCAGCAGACACCTGGATGGTGTTCCAGCAGACACCAGGATGGTGTTCCAGCAGACACCAGGATGGTGTTCCAGCAGACACCTGGATGGTGTTCCAGCAGACACCAGGATGGTGTTCCAGCAGACACCAGGATGGTGTTCCAGCAGACACGTGGATAGTGTTCCAGCAGACACCTGGATGGTGTTCCAGCAGACACCTGGATGGTGTTCCAGCAGACACCAGGATGGTGTTCCAGCAGACACCAGGATGGTGTTCCAGCAGACACCAGGATGGTGTTCCAGCAGACACCAGGATGGTGTTCCAGCAGACACCAGGATGGTGTTCCAGCAGACACCAGGATGGTGTTCCAGCAGACACCAGGATGGTGTTCCAGCAGACACCAGGATGGTGTTCCAGCAGACACCAGGATGGTGTTCCAGCAGACACCAGGATGGTGTTCCAGCAGACACCAGGATGGTGTTCCAGCAGACACCTGGATGGTGTTTTCCACTTTGAAAACAAACTTTTCAAAACAATTTTTTTTCTTGCAGTAATATGCATCATTATTTACTGATCTCGGAAAACCGAAAATAAAATTCCTCTCATCAAAGAGACGATTCTTACACGGCTTCAAAGGTTCCTTTTTCATTTCAAAATGAAATAAAAACAAAGCCATTTTTTGTGTGTTTAAACACAAATGTTTCTTTGACATTTATATTTTCCAGTGCTACGGCACCAGAAACCCTCAAAAAATATTACTTCTCCTGAGAAAAAAAATATCAAAATATGTACTTTTTATAACATAATCTGTACGTAATATTCGTATCTAATCATTAGATTATATTTGAGGTTTAAGAGCAAAATATTTTATTGATAGCAGAAGTCTACTGCCAATTTTGTCGATATTTTAAGTTTTTCTGTCATTAAAAAATACGAAAACTTAAGTTGTATGTGAAAAATGTTGAGTTATCCATCTTCAATGTCACATTGAAGTCACATTATCCTTTTATCCAGGAAATTTTTATTCGTCTGTATAAAACTAAACAATTATTTATACTCGGGTAAATAGGAGTTGTTTCTCACAATGTTATTAATTAAAAAAACACAAAATATTCTTGCAGGAGACCAGACCTATCTTTAAATATTCACATTTGATTAATTATCTGTTTAAAAATAATTAGGAAAAATAAGTTAGGCGTATCTCTCAGTTCGGGTCATGAACTACCACAAATTGACTATGTTGTTGATGGGCTCGTAATAACTGTTAATGGCACCCAGTATAAACCTTGCATACTCCTTTGCCCTGGAAACACAAACCGAAACTGTCTCTATTTTCCGCTTGTTATAACTTGTAATAAAGTTGTTACATCTTGGCTTAACGTGTTTATGACGTATTAGAACGTTGTTACAACTTGCTATATTGGTTGTTATAACTGGTTAGGAGGTGTTAAAACTTGTTCCAACGTTGTACCAACGTCGTAGTTTCGGTGTGTGTTTAGCGGGCAGAACCTCTACAGCTGCATGAAAATACATCCCAGAAGTTCTCAGTCTATCTATTTACGTCATAGACTCACAGGCAGGTCCATGATCAATGAAATGCAAAACAGAATCGAGCAAAAGGCTCCACGTTTGTTTTGAAGGCGAGAGAGAGAGAGAGAGAGAGAGAGAGAGAGAGTGGGACACATTTTATTCTCCGTGTAGGGGTCTGTCCAGGATGTTGAAATATAAGCAATCAGAGAAATCGTTAGACCAGGGTGTCGCTCAGTTGAGAGCCCCTCACCACACAACATGTGTTACTCTGATGGAGTGAGGGCCTCCTTCCACAGCTCAGTTGAGAGCCCCTCACCACACAACATGTGTTACTCTGATGGAGTGAGGGCCTCCTTCCACAGCTCAGTTGAGAGCCCCTCACCACACAACATGTGTTACTCTGATGGAGTGAGGGCCTCCTTCCACAGCTCAGTTGAGAGCCCCTCACCACACAACATGTGTTACTCTCATGGAGTGAGGGCTCCTTCCACAGCTCAGCTGAGAGCCCCTCACCACACAACATGTGTTACTCTGATGGGATGGAGTGAGGGCTCCTTCCACAGCTCAGTTGAGAGCCCCTCACTACACAACATGTGTTACTCTGATGGAGTGAGGGCTCCTTCCACAGCTCAGTTGAGAGCCCCTCACTACACAACATGTGTTACTCTGATGGAGTGAGGGCTCCTTCCACAGCTCAGTTGAGAGCCCCTCACCACACAACATGTGTTACTCTGATGGAGTGAGGGCTCCTTCCACAGCTCAGTTGAGAGCCCCTCACCACACAACATGTGTTACTCTGATGGAGTGAGGGCTCCTTCCACAGCTCAGTTGAGAGCCCCTCACCACACAACATGTGTTACTCTGATGGAGTGAGGGCTCCTTCCACAGCTCAGTTGAGAGCCCCTCACCACACATGTGTTACTCTGATGGAGTGAGGGCTCCTTCCACAGCTCAGTTGAGAGCCCCTCACCACACATGTGTTACTCTGATGGAGTGAGGGCTCCTTCCACAGCTCAGCTGAGACGGGTGAATGACGCGTCTCAGCTGAGCTTAGTTGACACAGAGGAAAAAGCTGTTTTCATCTACACATTAATATGACTTTATTTCTGATTATCTTATATAATACATATATATGTTCCATAAATATATGATAAATATGTACTTGTGGATAAATAAACATTAAATATAATAGAAAAAATAAAGTGGTCGACCAATATAGACAATGAAAAATACAGAGACATAGACATTGAGATAGAGACTTATGTCTTAGAAGGAAAAAGAAGGGTTACTGAATAAAAAAAAATTCTAGTAATTTCAAAATATTTCTATACACTTTATCAACAGAAGTATGAACAGAAATAATACTCAGGAGTATCCTGTGTAGGTAATACACAAGAGTCAAGATCTGAAATACGCTGAAATACACTAGAAAACATTATATAACATAATGACATATTCGTAAACAAAAGTACCTACATTTGAGAAAGAGTGAAATTCACATTACAATATTCATTGTGAATTAAATTATTAATAAAAACACGATTGAAAGGAATTAGATACTGACAACTTCTCACTCACACACATATACTTCCCACGAGAAAGTCTTAAATATATGTAACAACTCTTCGGAAAAATAATAAAGACTGAGGGTAAACATCTTTGTAAACATGCTAAGCAATTACATCTTTCCCAATCGGGTAGTTGGTTTGTCTATATGGGAGTCGACCTCTGGGGAAAAAGGTGTCCGGGGCCCAATGAGGCGCTCCCTCCCTCTCTCTCACGTGTATTTTTAGTTGTGAATAACACGCTCTCATGCTGGTAGATGTTGGACGACGACTGGTCGAACCTCGTCTGACGCAGTTGTCACGCGTCGCATTGTGTCTGACGCAGTTGTCACGCGTCGCATTGTGTCTGACGCAGTTGTCGCGCGTCGTATTGTGTCTGATGCAGTTGTCGCGATTCAATTCGTGGTTCAGTCATCCCACTGACTCTAGGGATACTGACTCTAGGGATACTGACTCTAGGGATACTGACTCGTGGGATACTGACTCGTGGGATACTGACTCTAGGGATACTGACTCGTGGGATACTGACTCCAGGGATACTGACTCTAGGAATACTGACTCTAGGGATACTGACTCCAGGGATACTGACTCTAGGGATACTGACTCGTGAGATACTGACTCTAGGAATACTGACTCTAGGGATACTGACTCCAGGGATACTGACTCTAGGGATACTGACTCTAGAGATACTGACTCTAGGGATACTGACTCTAGGGATACTGACTCGTGAGATACTGACTCTAGGAATACTGACTCTAGGGATACTGACTCGTGAGATACTGACTCTAGGGATACTGACTCCAGGGATACTGACTCTAGGGATACTGACTCGTGGGAAACTGACTCTAGGGATACTGACTCTAGGGATACTGACTCGTGAGATACTGACTCTAGGGATACTGACTCCAGGGATACTGACTCTAGGGATACTGACTCTAGGGATACTGACTCCAGGGATACTGACTCTAGGTATACTGACTCCAGGGATACTGACTCTAGAGATACTGACTCTAGGGATACTGACTCTATATTTCAATCGAGTTGTGACTGCTAGACACTTAATGTATGAGATAAACAGCTGGGTGTATGGTGGTGTATACGACGCTATGTATAATATATTCATCATTCTCGTATCACCACAATGGCACTTTCCTTCTGTATAAACAATTAAATAAATATAATTCATATATAATTCTTCGTCATCAGGGACAGGAAGCCTTTACTTCTATGTCCCATGGCTCCCCCCCCCCCACTAGGCCAGCCTCTGGCTGAATGGAACTCACAACTAATGCCTATAATTCCTGTAAACCTATGTTACTGCTAGGCAAGCAGAGGCATGAGGTGAAAGAAAAGGTGCCAAACCAGCTCTATCTTGCCCGTAGTCTGAACTTGGGTCCCTTGATTGTGATCGTTGGACGTAGCCCACTCTCATAAGACAGCCAGAAAAAAAAATGTAAAATAATACGAACTTCAAAAAGTCCATTTTCGTGGTTACTATAGATTATTCAAGAATTATTTTATACGTGGTGTAGCATTTATAATTAGAATGTATTTATAGATAATTAGATGCAAATTGAAATTCCTTTTAGCCAGACATAGAGAGAGTCCCGCCTGGGTACGAAGCTCCTGTGGGCGGTGGCGATTGCTTGTGTAAAATTTAGGGTGATATTAATTAGTGGTTCCCTGTCAGTGGCTTCACGAGGCATATTGAAATACCTGCGTCGTTACACGCGTACTGGGGCGAATATTTGGCTCTGTGGTACACAGCAGGACCTGCATCGGTAACCTCGTAGGTGTCCCGGGACCGCAGGAGCCACACAGAGGACGTGAGAGGACGTGTAGAGTACTAGGTACTCTGAGTCTCTGATATCAAGATGACTGAAAACTAGCTGACGATTCCAGAGTACGGTAGAGCGACGGGTGAGCGTCATGCTGGTCGGCGTTCAATCCCCGACGGTCCACAAGTGGTTAGGCACCATTCCTTACCCCTGTCCCATCCCAAATCCTTATCCTGACCCCCTTCCAAGTGCTATATAGTCGTCATGGCTTGACGCTTTCCCATGATAATTCCCTCCCTTCCGCCCAAGACTGAAGCCTTGAACTTTGAAAGGCTGAACCCATGAAGCTACGAAGCCCGAGGACTCCAAGACTCATCAATGTCCTCCAACCCAATTTTTACATTCGCATCCCAATTTCAAGTTTTGCCTTTCCGGACTGCAGTCCTGTATCTTTATCGTGGCATTTACAGGACAATAATACATTTTTACTGCTCTCTTTTTTATCCCCTCTTCTTCAAGATCTGCATTTGTATGTCCTTCACCTCCCTGGATGATTTAAAAAGTTAGCTTTCATTTCTATTCTTTGGTGTGGCGGTGTCGACGTTGGCTGGCAAGGCTCACGACTTGTGAGGAGGCAAGGCAAGGCTCAGGACTTGTGAGGAGGTGAGGCAAGGCTCAGGACTTGTGAGGAGGTGAGGCAAGGCTCACGACTTGTGAGGAGGTGAGGCAAGGCTCAGGACTTGTGAGGAGGTGAGGCAAGGCTCAGGACTTGTGAGGAGGTGAGGCAAGGCTCAGGACTTGTGAGGAGGTGAGGCGAGGCTCAGGACTTGTGAGGAGGTGAGGCAAGGCTCAGGACTTGTGAGGAGGTGAGGCAAGGCTCAGGACTTGTGAGGAGGTGAGGCAAGGCTCAGGACTTGTGAGGAGGTGAGGCAAGGCTCAGGACTTGTTAGGAGGTGAGGCAAGGCTCAGGACTTGTGAGGAGGTGAGGCAAGGCTCAGGACTTGTGAGGAGGTGAGGCAAGGCTCAGGACTTGTGAGGAGGTGAGGCAAGGCTCAGGACTTGTGAGGAGGTGAGGCGAGGCTCAGGACTTGTGAGGAGGTGAGGCAAGGCTCAGGACTTGTGAGGAGGTGAGGCGAGGCTCAGGACTTGTGAGGAGGTGAGGCAAGGCTCAGGACTTGTGAGGAGGTGAGGCGAGGCTCAGGACTTGTGAGGAGGTGAGGCAAGGCTCAGGACTTGTGAGGAGGTGAGGCAAGGCTCACGACTTGTGAGGAGGTGAGGCAAGGCTCAGGACTTGTGAGGAGGTGAGGCAAGGCTCAGGACTTGTGAGGAGGTGAGGCAAGGCTCACGACTTGTGAGGAGGTGAGGCAAGGCTCAGGACTTGTGAGGAGGTGAGGCAAGGCTCAGGACTTGTGAGGAGGTGAGGCAAGGCTCAGGACTTGTGAGGAGGTGAGGCGAGGCTCAGGACTTGTGAGGAGGTGAGGCAAGGCTCAGGACTTGTGAGGAGGTGAGGCAAGGCTCAGGACTTGTGAGGAGGTGAGGCGAGGCTCAGGACTTGTGAGGAGGTGAGGCGAGGCTCAGGACTTGTGAGGAGGTGAGGCAAGGCTCAGGACTTGTGAGGAGGTGAGGCGAGGCTCAGGACTTGTGAGGAGGTGAGGCGAGGCTCAGGACTTGTGAGGAGGTGAGGCGAGGCTCAGGACTTGTGAGGAGGTGAGGCAAGGCTCAGGACTTGTGAGGAGGTGAGGCAAGGCTCAGGACTTGTGAGGAGGTGAGGCAAGACTCAGGACTTGTGAGGAGGTGAGGCAAGGCTCAGGACTTGTGAGGAGGTGAGGCGAGGCTCAGGACTTGTGAGGAGGTGAGGCAAGGCTCAGGACTTGTGAGGAGGTGAGGCGAGGCTCAGGACTTGTGAGGAGGTGAGGCAATGCTCAGGACTTGTGAGGAGGTGAGGCAATGCTCAGGACTTGTGAGGAGGTGAGGCGAGGCTCAGGACTTGTGAGGAGGTGAGGCAATGCTCAGGACTTGTGAGGAGGTGAGGCAATGCTCAGGACTTGTGAGGAGGTGAGGCAAGGCTCAGGACTTGTGAGGAGGTGAGGCAAGGCTCAGGACTTGTGAGGAGGTGAGGCAAGGCTCAGGACTTGTGAGGAGGTGAGGCAAGGCTCAGGACTTGTGAGGAGGTGAGGCGTGGTTGTGTCTCCAGCGACGACGTTGTCCAAATGTGAAAAATTTCTGGCGAATATTAATGTTCGTACGACATTGGCATTCCTTCTTTGGCGAATGGGAATGGTTGAAGGGTGTGGTGGTTGTTGTGGGGAAGGTGTGGTGGTTGTGGTGGTGGGGAAGGTGTGGTGGTTGTGGTGGGGTGGGGAGGGTGTGGTGGTTGTGGTGGGGAAGGTGTGGTGGTTGTTGTGGGGAAGGTGTGGTGGTGGTGGGGTGGGGAGGGTGTGGTGGTTGTGGTGGGGAAGGTGTGGTGGTTGTGGTGGGGAAGGTGTGGTGGTTGTGGTGGGGAAGGTGTGGTGGTTGTGGTGGGGAAGGTGTGGTGGTTGTGGTGGGGAAGGTGTGGTGGTTGTGGTGGGGAAGGTGTGGTGGTTGTGGTGGGGAAGGTGTGGTGGTTGTGGTGGGGAAGGTGTGGTGGTTGTGGTGGGGAAGGTGTGGTGGTTGTGGTGGGGAAGGTGTGGTGGTTGTGGTGGGGAAGGTGTGGTGGTTGTGGTGGGGAAGGTGTGGTGGTTGTGGTGGGTAAGGTGTGGTGGTTGTGGTGGGGAAGGTGTGGTGGTTGTGGTGGGGAAGGTGTGGTGGTTGTGGTGGGGAAGGTGTGGTGGTTGTGGTGGGTAAGGTGTGGTGGTTGTGGTGGGGAAGGTGTGGTGGTTGTGGTGGGGAAGGTGTGGTGGTTGTGGTGGGGAAGGTGTGGTGGTTGTGGTGGGGAAGGTGTGGTGGTTGTGGTGGGGAAGGTGTGGTGGTTGTGGTGGGGAAGGTGTGGTAGTTGTGGTGGTGGGAGGGTGTGGTGGTTGTGGTGGTGGGAGGGTGTGGTGGTTGTGGTGGGGAAGGTGTGGTGGTGGGGAAGGTGTGGTGGTTGTGGTGGGGGGCAAGGTGTGGTGGTTGTAGTGGGGAAGGTGTGGTGGTTGTGGTGGGGAAGGTGTGGTGGTTGTGGTGGTGGGAGGGTGTGGTGGTTGTGGTGGTGGGAGGGTGTGGTGGTTGTGGTGGGGAAGGTGTGGTGGTTGTGGTGGTGGGGAAGGTGTGGTGGTGGGGAAGGTGTGGTGGTTGTGGTGGGGGGGAAGGTGTGGTGGTTGTAGTGGGGAAGGTGTGGTGGTTGTGGTGGAGAAGGTGTGGTGGTTGTGGTGGTGGGAGGGTGTGGTGGTTGTGGTGGTGGGAGGGTGTGGTGGTTGTGGTGGGGAAGGTGTGGTGGTTGTGGTGGTGGGGAAGGTGTGGTGGTTGTGGTGGGGAAGGTGTGGTGGTTGTGGTGGGGAAGGTGTGGTGGTTGTGGTGGGGAAGGTGTGGTGGTTGTGGTGGGGAAGGTGTGGTGGTTGTGGTGGGGAAGGTGTGGTGGTTGTGGTGGGGAAGGTGTGGTGGTTGTGGTGGTGGTGAAGGTGTGGTGGTTGTGGTGGTGGGAGGGTGTGGTGGTTGTGGTGGTGGGGAAGGTGTGGTGGTTATGGTGGTGGGGAAGGTGTGGTGGTTGTGGTGGGGAAGGTGTGGTGGTTGTGGTGGTGGGGAAGGTGTGGTGGGGAAGGTGTGGTGGTGGTGGTAGGAAAGAATGTTGATTGTGGCAGGAAGGCACGTATATATGTATATATATATATATATATATATATATATATATATATATATATATATATATATATATATATATATATATATATATATATATATATATATATATTTAATCTTCAAAGTAATAGAGAAATGTTATGAACAAGATATTGAGGAGAGCCTCCTATGGCTCTCCTGACTAGTACTCTCCCACCACTAGCTAGTGTCTGCCACTGGAAGCCAAAGAACTAGCTAGGGTCTGCCACTGGAAGCCAAAGAACTAGCTAGTGTCTGCCACTGGAAGCCAAAGAACTAGCTAGGGTCTGCCACTGCAAGCCAAAGAACTAGCTAGGGTCTGCCACTGCAAGCCAAAGAACTAGCTAGTGTCTGCCACTGGAAGCCAAAGAACTAGCTAGGGTCTGCCACTGCAAGCCAAAGAACTAGCTAGTGTCTGCCACTGGAAGCCAAAGAACTAGCTAGGGTCTGCCACTGCAAGCCAAAGAACTAGCTAGGGTCTGCCACTGCAAGCCAAAGAACTAGCTAGGGTCTGCCACTGTAAGCCAAAGAACTAGCTAGTGTCTGCCACTGGAAGCCAAAGAACTAGCTAGGGTCTGCCACTGCAAGCCAAAGAACTAGCTAGTGTCTGCCACTGCAAGCCAAAGAACTAGCTAGTGTCTGCCACTGCAAGCCAAAGAACTAGCTAGTGTCTGCCACTGCAAGCCAAAGAACTAGCTAGGGTCTGCCACTGCAAGCCAAAGAACTAGCTAAGGTCTGCCACTGGAAGCCAAAGAACTAGCTAGTGTCTGCCACTGCAAGCCAAAGAACTAGCTAGGGTCTGCCACTGCAAGCCAAAGAACTAGCTAAGGTCTGCCACTGGAAGCCAAAGAACTAGCCAGGGAATCATACCTGTTCCCCTGTTGTTGTCCTAGCCATGTTGCACAGTCTGCCTCTCAGCGGCAGCGGACTACATTGGCAGTGTTTTGCTGTTTGTGGTTCGTGACACTTTTATTAAAAGGGAAAATCTTACCCAAGACGCCAGCATCAAAATTTTACTTGCGTCATGTGAGAAAAGTTTTAATCAGATAAGTTTTACTTGCATATATGAGAGTTTTCTGAGACGGGATGAGATGGGCAGTTGGTGGAGGTGTTCTCGCCTGCCTGTTCATGAAGAGGTTTCAGCTCCCGGGTCCCGCCTCACCCCCGCTAACCAACTGGAATTATGTCTTGCTCATGCATTTGGGGTTTGTTATATATGTATTATGTTATCTGCTTCATATAAGTTTCAAGTTTCCATGTATGATCTTCAGGTGATTTCCTCTGCAGTTATTCCCTTGCAAGAAATTTTTCCTTGTAAATGTTTCAAGCAAATCAATTTACTTTCTCTCGTTGTACTCAATAAATATTACTTTATATGACAGTCTTGAGGAAGAGAGAGAGAGAGAGAGAGAGAGAGAGAGAGAGAGAGAGAGAGAGAGAGAGAGAGAGAGAGAGAGAGAGAGAGAGAGAGAGAGAGAGAGAGAGAGAGAGAGACAGAGAGAGACAGAGAGAGAGAGAGAGAGAGAGACAGAGAGAGAGAGAGAGAGAGAGAGACAGAGAGAGAGAGAGAGAAAGAGAGACAGAGAGAGAGAGAGACAGAGAGAGAGAGAAAGAGAGACAGAGAGAGAGAGAGAGAAACAGAGAGAGAGAGAGTGAGAGAGAGAGAGAGAGAGAGAGAGAGAGAGAGAGAGAGAGAGAGAGAGAGAGAGAGAGAGAGAGAGAGAGAGAGAGAGAGAGAGAAAGAGAGAGAGAGAGAGAGAGAGAGAGAGAGAGAAAGAGAGAGACAGAGAGAGAGAGAGAAAGAGAGAGAGGAGACAGTGAGGGAGAGAAGGAGAACAGAGGAAAAGGTAAAAATCTAAGAAATATATTTGGAGAAAAGATGCAAGTTGCGAGAGAGGCAGAGAAAGGTAGAGAGGAAGTAGGGGAAAGAGAAGGAAGTCGGGGGAGAGAGAGAAAAATAGGCAGAGAGAGAGGGTGGAGAGGAGGACCGACAAACAAGGAGAAACCAACGACTTATAAATAGTCGCTTACACCAACAGCATTATTCTGAAGGGTTTTTCCTTGTGATTACTGAAGCCATATTATCCCCCACCGTCCTTGCTGATGCCGCTGACTCTACTCAGTCCACGTGTGTCTCTCTGGTAATACACAGTTATCAGAAGGGGGGGCTCTTATAGATTAAAGTGGTTGTATTGGCTTAACTGTATCTCGTATCATCAATGTCATTGGCAGATGGTGATTCGTGATTGTATGGACAGTGTCATAGGGTGATTGGGGTCTAACCCCCATGCCCCTTCCTTATGTGAGATTGGCTCCTATTGCGACAACTAATGACTCCTATGAAGTCTGAAATGTGAGGTTTAATGTCCGTAGAGTATTGAAACACATTTTTCAGCTGTTATCGAGGTTGAATCATCGTTACCCGAGCATGTTTTGCTCACTGGTAGGGAGAGAGGCGGACAGAGCAAGGGAGAAGGTAGGGAGAATTGAAAAATGGACAGGAGAGATGGAGAGAGACAGAGAGAGAGGGGAAGACCCAGGCACCACTGGGTACCTCATAAATTGATGAAAGAGATTATCTGACTATCGGAGACTGGATGCCAGACGCAAGAGGCTAGTCTCTTGAAACTTTGCACGGTAATTAGTGGTTGTATAGAGAGTGTCAAGGGTCGGGGTAGGCTCCTATGCTACCCTTGAAATTAAATGGCATAGCGGGCAAATCATAGCTTGCCTGAAAAGTTATGCGTATAAGTGGCTTTAGGTATTGTATGTACTATCTCTATTATATTAATTCCAACATTATGTAACTCAATGTATGTACCTTTACATGAATAAAAATATCTAAAATCTAAATCTAATTTAGATTGTTTAAGATTTAGATTGTTTAGATTTGTATTAGATTTAGATTAGCTGTTTAAGGGAGCCGGTCGGCCGAGCGGAGAGCACGCTGGACTTGTGATTCTGTGGTCCTGGGTTCGATCCCAGGCGCCGGCGAGAAACATTGGGCAGAGTTTCTTTCACCCTATGCCCCTGTTACCTAGCAGTAAAATAGGTACCTGGGTGATAGTCAGCTGTCACGGGCTGCTTCCTGGGGGTGGAGGCCTGGTCGAGGACCGGGCCGCGGGGACACTAAAAAGCCCCGAAATCACCTCAAGATAACCTCAAGATAACCTCAAGATAACCACCCACTTCACCAAGGTGTTGTAAATGAAACGTGGAACCAAAAGTCCGCAGAGTTTAAAGCATATTTTATATATTTGTGAATTCATTTACTGACATTCACGGTGACTTCAGATGACATTGTTGCGTTCTGCGCACAATCTTTAGACTACAGTGATGTAGTGTGTAGTGACCATGGTTACAGTGTTACAGTGACAGTGAAATGGGGAGAGAATGTGGGGGGGGGGAAAGGGTGGATGGGTTGCTTTTGAGGGGAGGGGGAGATGGGGAGGGTGTGTGGGTGTGGATAGACCCTCAAGGATGTGTATCAGAAGAATGGGAACCAGCCGACCCCGGGCACCGCCGGGTACCGCATTTAGTATGATATATGGCATCAATAAAGAGAGTAAGGACCCTCCCTAATCCCTACGACTCTCAAACAAACAAACAAACAAATTAACCGTAAGATTAGCTAGTATTTATAGATCAAAATCAACGATTTTAGTTTATATAAATGTAAATTTCAGCTCACTTTCAACATTTGAATTTAAATGACATATTTACTTGAAATACGAATGGTGAACTTCAGTAATGTTTGTATTGAAGCTACGATAATTTTGTGAATTTTATGGATATTGGAATGAATATACAAGAATGAGTAAGACATTCCAAAACAGATCTGATATCTGCTTCTAAGTTGAGATAGCAGGAGGGGTTATTTCAGTACATGTTATCCTGGTGGAAGCCCTATATATGCTATCCTGGAAAAAGCCCCATATATGCTAAGCTGGAAGAAGCCCCATATATGTTATCTTGGAGGAAGCCCTATATATGTTATCCTGGAGGAAGCCACATATATGTTATCCTGGAAAAAGCCCCATATATGCTATCCTGGGGGAAGCCCTATATATTATCCTGGAAGAAGCCCCATATGTTATCCTGGAAGAAGCCCCATTTATGCTATCCTGGAGGAAGCCCCATATATGCTATCCTGGAAGAAGCCCCATATGTTATCCTGGAGGAAGCCCCATATATGTTATCCTGAAGGTCAGATCTGGGAAGCATTGCTGTAAACACCATTCACCTCCCAAACGATCAGCAGTTCTGCGTGAGAAAAAACCTGCAGTGAAAATGAGAATGGAATTCAAAATTGCATTTGCCGTATACTGCTTCTCTTCCACGTGTCCGGACACAGCGTTCGTGTATCATTACCGCTCATGTATAACGGCAGGGAAAATATGTATTACGTCAGTGTTCTGAAATTAATCTTATATTGCAGTTTCCGTGGTGTAGTGGTAAGACACTCGCCTGGCGTTCCGCGAGCGCTATGTCATGGGTTCGTATCCTGGCCGGGGAGGAGGATTTACTGGGCGCAATTCCTTAACTGTAGCCTCTGTTTAACGCAACAGTAAAATGTGTACTTGGATGAAAAAACGATTCTTCGCGGCAGGGGATCGTATTCCAGGGACCATAGGATTAAGGACTTGCCCGAAACGCTACGCGTACTTGTGGCTGTACAAGAATGTAACAACTCTTGTATGTAATGTAACAACTCTTGTATCTGTTATATTGCAGTTTCTGTGTGTGTGTGTGCGGGTCGTGGAGGTAGATTTGATCAGGTTAATCAGCTAACTGATGTGGTGTTTATACAAATCGAAGTTCTACTGAACTTACTGGATCCTGTAGCCTCTCCGAGACACAATAGGGAGAACGGCCTATTGACATAGCAAGAGTGCATGGGGGGGGGGGGGAGTTGGGTAAAACCCTGGTTTGTGTCTCTGAGAGGGTGCAGGATCCTAGTTCAGTAGTAACTTCGGTTCCAACTCTTTTTATCGTGTCGTAGCTCAGTCGATTAAGGCAGCGTCTGGGATGATCTCGGACGCAGGTTCGAATCCTCGTCCACGGCCCTTGTGGATTTGTTCATTTGATGGATGACGTTATTGTGATTTCTGTGTGTAGATGCTTTACACACACACACACACACACACACACACACACACACACACACACACACACACACACACACACACACACACACACACACACCCAAAGAGCCAAAGCTCAACCCCCGCAAGCACAAATAGGTGAGTACACACACACACAACCCACACACCTAAACAATTTGGGGGAAGTGACGACGTTTCGGTCTATTCTGGACCATTGTCGAGTCATGTGGTCTTCGTAATGGTCCAGGAAAGACCGAAACGTCGTCGCCTCTCCATTTTCAGATCAAACTTTTTCCTTCATTGCATAACTATTGACGTACAGATGGTCAATGCAACTGAATGTTTCAGTGTATTGTATTCCTGAACGCCAGAAAAAAACAGAAAAAAAACCATTTAATTAGTCAACTAATTTGAAAGTGGCTAATATGTCAACTTTAGATAAAAAAGAATAATCACTAACCATGATTAATATCCTTTGTGATCCAACATTATTGCCCATTATTAATATAACTCAACTATTTATCATTTTATATGCATTTTTAGACCCGAGCACACACACACACACACACACACACACACACACACACACACACACACACACACACACACACACACACACACACACACACACACACACAAACAAACAAACGCCTCAGTGCTAATGGCTGCCACAATGACATTATATTTAGTTTGGGGACTTTTTTTCAGATATCTCAGGCGTTATGGGAAGTATTTAATGACTTGATAGTTCATATTTTGGCTGTTTACATTGAGTCTGTTTCATCATGACGGTCCTTAGATGAGGTCTCTATATGTCTCAACACCAGGACTCTGCTGGGATTTCATTAACTATTCATTAGTGTCTTGTTAGTGTAGGTGAGTCATTAGTGTCTTGTTAGTGTTGGTGATTCATTAGTGTCTTGTTAGTGTAGGTGAGTCATTAGTGTCTTGTTAGTGTAGGTGAGTCATTAGTGATTGTTAGTGTAGGTGAGTCATTAGTGTCTTGTTAGTGTTGGTGAATCATTAGTGATTGTTAGTGTAGGTGAGTCATTAGTGTCTTGTTAGTGTAGGTGAGTCATTAGTGTCTTGTTAGTGTAGGTGAGTCATTAGTGTCTTGTTAGTGTAGGTGAGTCATTAGTGTCTTGTTAGTGTAGGTGAGTCATTAGTGATTGTTAGTGTAGGTGAGTCATTAGTGTCTTGTTAGTGTAGGTGAGTCATTAGTGATTGTTAGTGTAGGTGAGTCATTAGTGATTGTTAGTGTAGGTGAGTCATTAGTGTCTTGTTAGTGTAAGTGAATCGTTAGGGACTTGTTAGTGTTGGTGATTCATTAGTGTCTTGTTAGTGTTGGTGAATCACTAATGCCTTGTTAGCGAAGGTGAAGATGCTGTTCATAGTTTAGTCAAATGAGAAAGGTAGTTGTCCCGTCGGTCAAATATTGTTCAAGTGTAGACGCTTGTTAAGGTATAGAGTCTTATTAAGTGTGTAAATCACCAAAAATAAACAAGTGATTAAAAATGTGACAGTGTCAGACCACGGAGGAAAATTGAAACAGGAATTTCCTTAAGTACTTTCGTATATTAATACTTCTTCAGAAGGCCTGAAGATGTATTAATATACGAAAGTACTTAAGGAAATTCCTATTTCAATTTTCCTAAATGGTCTGACACTGTTAATCTTATTAAGGTATAGACTCTTGTTAACAGTTTTCCTGAAATAACACCACACAATAACCTGGGTGCTCAGATGAGACAGGTTAAAGGGGACATCAGTTAACACACTCGCCTCTCCTCAACCACTAGAGTGCCAAGTATGTCAACACTGGCACCTCAGATGCCAACCCGTTCTCGCACTTTCTTACAGTCAATATTGACTTATTAAATACGTGCATATGTGACATACTAAACATACTAGTTAACCTTGAAAAGATTCATATAAAACACCGACCTTACCTAACCTTCTTAGTATGTTAAGATAAGCATCTTATTGCTTCGTAATTACAATTATTACTTAACCTATTATAGGTATAGGTTATCTTATTGCTTTGTAATTACAGTTATTACTTAACCTATTATAGGTATAGGTTAAGTAATAATTGTAATTAGGAAGCAATAAGATGCTTATCTTAACATACTAAGAAGGTTAGGTAAGGTCGGTGTTTTCTATGAAGCTTTTCAAGGTAAACTAGTATGTTTAGTATGTCATATATGCACGTATTTAATAAGTCAATATTGACTGTAAGAAAGTGCGAGAACGGCTTGCAGATGCTTTCCACATATGAACATAACTATGCGAGGTGAAGACCCGAAATGACTGGCTCTTTTTCAGGCGATAAGTCACAATAACGGGGCTAAAGAACGCTGACCAGACCACACACTAGAAGGTGAAGGGACGACGACGTTTCGGTCCGTCCTGGACCATTCTCAATCGACTTGAGAATGGTCCAGGACGGACCGAAACGTCGTCGTCCCTTCATCTTCTAGTGACTGGCTCTTACCTACAGCCAATGAGAACCCCCAAAGACACGACTCTAACCCCCGATTGGTTGGTTTTCTCCTCCATTTCGGCTATCCCAAGAGCCTCCTGCTCTCTGATTGGCTCTAACAATCATATTCCCTGGCAAGGTAAGCTTCAAGACAGGCCAAAGAGACACTATAAAAACAATAAAGTGATTTATATTTCTATATTTCTATATTAAAATATAGAAATACCATTAAATTTCCAACATGTTTATAACAAGGGAAAAAGGTTCCCTTCCGTGTTAACATACGGGAAAGGGCAGTTGAGTGAGGAATAAGAACACAGTAGATAAGTAACCTCATAACTCAAGCCAATGATGAGGTGAGATGAGGTAGGGAAATGGAGTAGTTTACGAAGGCTTCAAGCATGAAAAGTGAAGCTTATGCCAGTGTCAGACCATTCATACACATTTATCTCACTAATAACTTATTAATTATCCAATATCTCATTGATGACATTGTACCTCTCCTCACTTCACCTCTTTCCTGCTTATATATTCAATCTACTGATCTGTATGTCCATCCTTCTGAAGATGTATTATTAAATACGGAAGCACTTGAGGAAATTCTTTCGAATTAATATACGAAAGTACTTAAGGAAATTCCTGTTTCAATTTTCCTCCATGGTCTGACATTGTCACATTTTTAATCATGTGTTTATTTTCGTGATATACTCACATGTATATATATATATATATATATATATATATATATATATATATATATATATATATATATATATATATATATATATATATATATATATATATATATATATATATATATATATATTGGTAGCAGTCTGTCTTGAAAACATATGTTGTTGAATATGACCGAAAAAGGAAGATTAATAATTCTAACCCGAATTTTCTCAATATTTCTTATGTTTTTGCTCACTGTCGGTGGTAATAAAAATCACACTTCTCCAAAATTCATTTTTTAATTGTCTGACGCCTGAACGCATTTCGTAATTGAAACGCGTTCAATTACGAAACGTGTTTTTGAAAATGTAATACGAATTACGAAACGCATTCAGGCGTCATACAATTAAAAAATGAATTTTGGAGAAGTGTTATTTTTATTACCACCGACAGTGAAGAAATACATAAGAAATATTGAGAAAATTCGAGTTAGAATTATTTATCTTACCTTTTCGATCGTATATATATATATATATATATATATATATATATATATATATATATATATATATATATATATATATATATATATATATATATATATATATATATATGTATATACAATCGACTTGAGAATGGTCCAGGACGGACCGAAACGTCGTCGTCCCTTCAATTTCAAGTGTGTGGTCTGGTCAACATACTTCAGCCACGTTATTGTGAATCATCGCCTGTATATGTATATATATATATATATATATATATATATATATATATATATATATATATATATATATATATATATATATATATATATATATATATATATATTGGTGTATACTGGCAGCAGGTTTTCTTTCAAACATGTTTCATTGAATATGACCGCATATTCTGTATTTATTATTTTCTGGTTTAGGGCTTCTATCCCTCTAACTATTTTCTTAGCATCAGGGCTTAATTGGAATAGGAGTTCTCCAAAACTCATTTTCGTACTTTTAAGGTGAAGAAAAGAAGTGATTTACTATAGAGTGTATTACACTTATTTGTATAATTTGCACGACGTTTCGAACCTCCATGGTTCATTCTCAAGTGAACAGATCTTACAATACTAGTTGATTTTATACCCGCATTAGGTCAGGTGATAATACAATGAAGGTTAAAAACATGGGGGGATACATAAGGGATAAACATAGGGGCTGCAGAAGGCTTATTGGCCCATACGAGGCATCTCCTATCTAAACACAAAGATTAATCCAGTGTAATTGGCCAGTTATGTTGGACATTGTCTTCTGTGTTGGCATCGATATGTTCTTGTCTTGTCCTTACTCTCATGGTGGGTAGAGTAAATAGTTCCGTGATTTGGGTGTTCATGGTAGGTCGCTCTATTCTTATGTGAATTGCCTCAAGAATTTGTAATCTTCTTGAATCTTGGGTTTTGTCTATTATGCAAGTATTCTTGTTCAACATTTCTCTTGTTAGAGTAATGTCATGGGCTTGTCTCATGTGATTCCTAGGGGCACCAGATTGAAGATGGCATGTCAAACGCCTCGTCAGCTTGGTCGACGTCATACCTATGTACTTACATTGAAGGTTACATCCTTCGTGGGGGCAAGTGTACATGTATACAACGCTTGACTGCTGTAGAGGGTTCTCCGTCGGCTTCGGGCTGTTTTTGATAAGGAGTTCGGAAGTCTTCTTGGTTTTGTAGAATATTATCAGGTTTATGTTTTGGTTAGGAGTAGTGCTTTTTACTCCTTTACGGATTATTTCTTTCATTATTCTTTCCTCTTTTATATGTTCACTGTGCATGGTTGATTTGTAATATAATTTTATTGGGGGTGTTGTGGTTTCTGTTCTAGGTTCTGAATTATACCAACGGTCCAAGTGTCTTCTTATAGCAGCGTTTATTTCCGCGTTGCTATATCCGTTGTTCACCAATACCTGAGTTACTCTTTCAAACTCTCTACTCACGTTGCTCCATTCAGAGCAGTGGGTAAGCGCTCGACGAATACAAGCATTGAGAACACTGGCTTTGTATCTTTGGGGGCACTCACTTCTACCGTTCAGGCATAATCCTATGTTGGTGGGCTTGGTATATACGTTTCATTTTCACCTTCATTGTATTATCACCTGACCTAATGCGGGTATAAAATCAACTAGTATTGTAAGATCTGTTCACTTGAGAATGAACCATGGAGGTTCGAAACGTCGTGCAAATTATACAAATAAGTGTAATACACTCTATAGTAAATCACTTCTTTTCTTCACCTTAAAAGTACGAAAATGAGTTTTGGAGAACTCCTATTCCAATTAAGCCCTGATGCTAAGAAAATAGTTAGAGGGATAGAAGCCCTAAACCAGAAAATAATAAATACAGAATATGCGGTCATATTCAATGAAATATATATATATATATATATATATATATATATATATATATATATATATATATATATATATATATATATATATATATATATATATATAGACATATGTCGTACCTAATAGCCAGAACGCACTTCTCAGCCTACTATGCAAGGCCCCATTTGCCTAATAAGCCAAGTTTTCCTGAATTAATATATTTTCTCTAATTTTTTTCTTATGAAATGATAAAGCTACCCATTTCATTATGTATGAGGTCAATTTTTTTTATTGTAGTTAAAATTAACGTAGATATATGACCGAACCTAACCAACCCTACCTAACCTAACCTAACCTATCTTTATAGGTTAGGTTAGGTTTGGTAGCAGAAAAAGTTAGGTTAAGTTAGGTTAGGTAGGTTAGGTAGTCGAAAAACAATTAATTCATGAAAACTTGGCTTATTAGGCAAATCGGGCCTTGCATAGTAGGCTGAGAAGTGCGTTCTGGCTACTAGGTACGACATATATATATATATATATATATATATATATATATATATATATATATATATATATATATATATATATATATATATATATATATATATATATATATATATACTCATCTAATTGTGTTTGCGGGGGTTGAGCTCTGGCTCTTTGGTCCCGCCTCTCAACTGTCAATCAACTGGTGTACAGGTACCTGAGCCTACTGGGCTCTATCATATCTACATTATAAACTGTGTATGGAGTCAGCCTCCACCACATCACTGCCTAATGCAGTCCATTTACTAACTACTCTGACACTGAAAAAGATTTTTCTAATATCTCTGTAGCTCATCCGGGAACTAAGTTTCCACCTGTGTCCCCTATGTGTGTGTGTGTGTGTGTGTGTGTGTGTGTCTGTGTGTGTGTGAACGGCCACAAACCCTTACAATCTAAGAGGTCAATCCACAAGTTGGAGAAACAATCAGAAGTGAAGAGATTAGTGACCTTAAAGAGATTAGTGACCTGAAAGAGATTAGTGACCTTTAAGAGATTAGTGACCTGAAAGCTCCGACAAGAGTCAATATCTACACCCATTAACCCTCCCCCCCCTTGAATTATGCGAACCGTTGCCAGGACGGGATAAACCTTTATCTTATCAACGTTAGCAGATAACGCTAATCTAATGAGGATAAACACTGTCGAAAATAATCCAAAGTTCCAAGAATGCTATTGAGGAACTCAGAGGGAAAAGAACATTTTGTAGTCGACTCTAAAACCCATTGATGATCGTGATTGTACGATGCTGTAAGCTTCGGAAGATGTGAATCGGCTGTAAGAATGTTTGGAGCTGGTGTAAGAATGGGTGAACCTTCTTTAAGAATGGGTGAATCTGTTGAAAAAGACTGGGTGGTCTAGCTATAAAAATGGTTGGACCAGTTGTAAGAATATTGGAACCCACTGTAAGAATGTTTTGATAAGCTGAAAGAATGGTTGAATCAACTGCACGAATGGGTGAACCAGCTGTTGCAATAGTGGTTCTATAACTGTAAACACAGCCAAGCCAGCTATACGAATAGGTGAACCAGCTGTTGCAATAGTGGTTCTATCACTGTAAACACAACTACGCCAGCTATACGAATAGGTGAACCAGCTGTAGCAATAGTGGTTCTATCACTGTAAAAACAGCTAAGCCAGCTATACGAATAGGTGAACCAGCTGTTGCAATAGTGGTTCTATAACTGTAAAAACAGCTAAGCCAGCTATAGGAATGGGTGAAGCAGCTGTTGCAATAGTGGTTCTATAACTGTAAAAGCAGCTAAGCCAGCTATACGAATAGGTGAACCAGCTGTTGCAATAGTGGTTCTATAAGTGTAAACACAGCTAAGCCAGCTATACGAATGGGTGAACCAGCTGGTGCAATAGTGGTTCTATCACTGTAAAAACAGCTAAGCCAGCTATACGAATGGGTGAACCAGCTGTTGCAATAGTGGTTCTATCACTGTAAAAACAGCTAAGCCAGCTATAGGAATGGGTGAACCAGCTGTTGCAATAGTGGTTCTATCACTGTAAAAGCAGCTAAGCCAGCTATACGAATGGGTGAACTAGCATTAAAAATAGTGGTTTCACCTGGCACAAAAGTCCCCAGTGGCTGTTATGGAATTCAACTCGAGTGGAAAGTAATGAAGATTGGTGCACTGGTCTAAAAGTTCTCACAACGGGTCTTAACCGGCAGACGATTTAGGTCTCCTGGAGACGGCCACGCTGACCTTCTGTACACACACACACACACACACACAGACCTGTGTGTGTGTGTGTGTGTGTGTGCGTAGCAGCAAGGTACACACAAGGTAGGCAGTGCTGTTAATAATCTAAGGTAAGCACAAGGAAGGAGAGATTACTTTAGAAACCTCTCTTAAGGGAGCCTCTTCCAGCGAAGCTCTGTAAAGTCTTAACAAACTCACGTTACCCAGAGTTAAGGAACATCAGGTCATGAAGAGTGGTGTTGAAGAGAGACTGAAGGAACTAAACCTTACGACGCTAGGAAGGAGAAGAGAGACATGATTCAGACATAAAATTCTTAAGTGGGGATTGACAGTTCGTAGATGAATAATTTACAATGAATCCCATAGATCAGAGGAGCACATAATGAAGATTGAGACTCAGATGTGTCACAGAGATATTAGAAAGTTTCCTTGTAGCGTAAAGGTAGTTAGTATATGGAATGCCCTAAAGGAGGAGGGCTGTAGAGGCAAACTCCATTCATATGTGTACTTATCAACACACACACTAACAGAACACACTGATATCAACACACACTAACATAACACACTGATATCAACACACACTAACATAACACACTGATATCAACACACTCACTAACAACAAAACATAATGTTCCTACATGACATAATATGAACTCTACCAATCTTTCAAAACAACTAAGGGGGTTTTTGGTACAATTAACAGACCGTAATAATGTCATTTTCTGACCATCGGTCAGGATGGGTTACCTAACTTTCTAGAATTCCAACGATTTACTAAGGTAAATCATTTACATTTTTTTACAAAATGGCCAATTGGACTGCATGAACAACTACTTAATAACCACTTGATCTCAGGAAAATATCTGAACAACGACACAGTGGAACAATTAACTCTTAACAAGCACACGTGTGTGTGTCAAGGTCGACAATGACACTCGCAAATAAAGTAATATACTTTGTTCAAATTAGACTTGTAGGAAGAGGGTGTTCACTTTCAAGCACAACTTCGACTGTGTTTGTTCAAGCTGCTGTGTTGACAGCCTCTTGGAACACTGTGTTTGTTCAAGCTGCTTGTGTTGACAGCCTCTTGGAACACTGTGTTTGTTCAAGCTGCTTGTGTTGACAGCCTCTTGGAACACTGTGTTTGTTCAAGCTGCTGTGTTGACAGCCTCTTGGAACACTGTGTTTGTTCAAGCTGCTTGTGTTGTGAGGCTCTTGGAATACTGTGTTTGTTCAAGCTGCTTGTGTTGACAGCCTCTTGGAACACTGTTTGTTCAAGCTGCTTGTGTTGACAGCCTCTTGGAACACTGTGTTTGTTCAAGCTGCTGTGTTGACAGCCTCTTGGAACACTGTGTTCCATCTACTTGTGTTGACAGCCTCGGGGAATATTAAATGATACGAGTGGACATAACAGGAAGTTGGAAACTCAGATCTGTTGTGGAATTGTTGATTCAATTCGATTCAGATTCGACTCAGACCCTCCCAGGACGGGGAGTCAACCAGTCAAAGGCCAGGAAAGAAAAGGCCAGGAAAGAAAAGGCCAGGCAAGAAAAGGTCAGGAAAGAAAAGGCCAGGAAAGAAAAGGTCAGGAAAGAAAAGGCCAGGAAAGAAAAGGCCAGGAAAGAAAAGGCCAGGAAAGAAAAGGTCAGGAAAGAAAAGGCCAGGAAAGAAAAGGCCAGGAAAGAAAAGGCCAGGAGAGAAAAGGCCAGGAGAGAAAAGGTCAGGAAAGAAAAGGCCTGGAGAGAAAAGGCCAGGAAAGAAAAGGCCAGGAAAGAAAAGGCCAGGAAAGAAAAGGCCAGGAAAGAAAAGGCCAGGAAATAAAAGGCCAGGAAAGAAAAGGCCAGGAAAGAAAAGGCCAGGAAAGAAAACGCCAGGGAAGAAAAGGCCAGGGAAGAAAAGGCCAGGAAAGAAAAGGCCAGGAAAGAAAAGGCCAGGAAAGAAAAGGCCAGGAAAGAAAAGGCCAGGAAAGAAAAGGCCAGGAAAGAAAAGGCCAGGAAAGAAAAGGCCAGGAAAGAAAAGACCAGGAAAGAAAAGACCAGGAAAGAAAAGGCCAGGAAAGAAAAGGCCAGGGAAGGCCAGAAAAGAAAAGGCCAGGAAAGAAAAGGCCAGGAAAGAAAAGGCCAGGGAAGGCCAGAAAAGAAAAGGCCAGGAAAGAAAAGGCCAGGAAAGAAAAGGCTAGGAAAGAAAAGGCCAGGGAAGAAAAGGCCAGGAAAGAAGTAGTTGGGTGAGCCACCTCCTTCCTCAATTGATAGTCACATTCGACAAAGAATTTGAAGGTCTGAATAGTTAAATTATACAGCTCATCCTCCTGTTTTTTAATAGTACTAATAGTAACGATCAGAACCATAGTATGTATACCGACTTACAACGAAATTAGAACGTAGAAATCTGAACTATTGACTTGAACAAACCGGAAAACTACATTTTACTTGCGCTGCTCTGACAAACACGCTAACCAATCCTAGCATCCCCTAGACCTAACACACGATATCCGAGGCCTAATATAGTACATATGTGTACTATACTAGGCCTAGGAATATATATGTTTATGTTTTAACTTGATTTATTGTAAAAGAATACCTTACTAGTCTAAACAGGATGACGGGTTGCATTATTACTCAACAAGTGCAACACGGCTAGCAAGAAGCCATATTATTGCGAGTCGCTGCTTTTCATAGTTATCTGTAATGTGTAAAGTTCATAATAGACAAAATGTGAGGCATTAATTGAGAGGACGAGGGCTCCACCCACACAGTATTGGGTAAATAAAGAGTCGACAATGGCCAAACCCCAGGAATGTCTATCTGATTAGCTTATATCTATATATATATATATATATATATATATATATATATATATATATATATATATATATATATATATATATATATATATATATATATATATATATAAAACAGTGTCAGACCACGGAGGAAAATTGAAACAGGAATTTCCTTAAGTACTTTCGTATATTAATACATCTTCAGATGGAGTATTAATATACGATTAATATATATTAATATACCTTCTGAAGATGTATTAATATACGAAAGTACTTAAGGAAATTCCTGTTTCAATTTTCCTCCGTGGTCTGACACTGTCACATTTTTAATCACGTGTTTATTTTCGTGATACACACACACACACACACAGATATATATATATATATATATATATATATATATATATATATATATATATATATATATATATATATATATATATATATATATATATACATATGTTGGTGCTGAAAATAGACTTGTTCATCACGGGAAGAGCGCGATGGAGTGTAAAAACATTGATGGTTAATTCAATTACATTGTATTGTTTGCTAATGGTGAATTGGCCAACTAACTGCCTTGTTTGTTTTCATCATGTTAAAAAATTGCTGTTAAAACAATGTCTATTTTTTCCTCTATCAGCGTCAAATATATATATGAATATATATTTATATAATATATATATATATATATATATATATATATATATATATATATATATATATATATATATATATATATATATATATATGTCGTACCTAGTAGCCAGAACTCACTTCTCAGCCTACTATTCAGGGCCCGATTTGCCTAATAAGCCAAGTTTTCCTGAAATAATATATTTACTATAATTTTTTTCTTATGAAATGATAAAGCAACCCTTTTCTCTATGTATGAGGTCAATTTTTTTTATTTGAGTTAAAATTAACGTAGATATATGACCGAACCTAACCAACCCTACCTAACCTAACCTAACCTATATTTATAGGTAAGGTTAGGTTAGGTAGCCAAAAAAAGCTAGGTTAGGTTAGGTTAGGTAGGTTAGGTAGACGAAAAAACATTAATTCATGAAAACTTGGGTTATTAGGCAAATCGGGCCTTGAATAGTAGGCTGAGAAGTGCGTTCTGGCTATTAGGTACGACATATATATATATATATATATATATTTCTAGTTCGATATATGTTTATATATTTTTTGTTTATATAGTTCAACACAATCCACTCTACGGAATCTGAATTCAGGTTTCAATCGGATCATTTACAACTGTTGTGGTCATTGGATATCATCTTCGTGCGTCAGCATAAATACATTAATACAGCGAAGGTAATCTTTGCTATACACGAACCCATGAATAACTTAGCAATTTGCAAACATTCGCGGAGTTGGTGGTACATTCTCCCGTTTTCTGTCAGCGGGACACAAATATACTGTGTGTGTGTGTGTATATATATATATATATATATATATATATATATATATATATATATATATATATATATATATATATATATATATATATATATGTATTTTATTAAATATGACCGAAAAAGTAAGATTAATAATTCTAACACGAATTTTCTCAATCTTTCGTACATTATGCTTCACTGTTGGAGGTAAATCAAAAATCACTTCTCCAAAATTCATTTTTATTTCTAGTCTGACGCGACACGGGCGCGTTTCGTAAAACTTATTACATTTTCAAAGACTTCACAAATACACAACTGATTAGAACTTGCGTTTCCCTGATTTTATATCTACATTTGAGTGAGGTGGGAAGGGTGATGTGGCATTACATTTGAGTAAGGTGGGAAGGATGATGTGGCATTAGAGGATATTAATAGGGTATTAAAAGTATCAACACAAGACAGAACACGAAACAATGGATATTGAATAGAAGTGTTTGTAGAAAGCCTATTGGTCCATATTTCTTGATGCTTCTATATTGGAGCGGAGTCTTGAGGTGGGTAGAATATAGTTGTGCAATAATTGGCTGTTGATTGCTGGTGTTGACTTCTTGATGTGTAGTGCCTCGCAAACGTCGAGCCGCCTGCTATCGTTTGCGAGGCACTACACATCAAGAAGTCAACACCAGCAATCAACAGCCAATTATTGCACAACTATATTCTACCCACCTCAAGACTCCGCTCCAATATAGAAGCATCAAGAAATATGGACCAATAGGCTTTCTACAAACACTTCTATTCAATATCCATTGTTTCGTGTTCTGTCTTGTGTTGATACTTTTAATACCCTATTAATATCCTCTAATGCCACATCATCCTTCCCACCTTACTCAAATGTAATGCCACATCACCCTTCCCACCTCACTCAAATGTAGATATAAAATCAGGGAAACGCAAGTTCTAATCAGTTGTGTATTTGTGAAGTCTTTGAAAATGTAATAAGTTTTACGAAACGCGCCCGTGTCGCGTCAGACTAGAAATAAAAATGAATTTTGGAGAAGTGATTTTTGATTTACCTCCAACAGTGAAGCATAATGTACGAAAGATTGAGAAAATTCGTGTTAGAATTATTAATCTTACTTTTTCGGTCATATTTAATAAAATATGTCTACAGGAAAGACTGCTACCAAAATATACTAATATATATATGTATATATATATATATATATATATATATATATATATATATATATATATATATATGTCTCTCCATCAATCTCTATTTCTCAATCTCTATCTGCATCTTTATCTCTGTTTCTCTATCTCTATCTGCATCTTTATCTCTGTTTCTCTATATCTATCTGCATCGTTATCTCTGTTTCTCTATATCTATCTGCATCGTTATCTCTGTTTCTCTATCTCTATCTGCATCGTTATCTCTGTTTCTCTATATCTATCTGCATCGTTATCTCTGTTTCTCTATATCTATCTGCATCTTTATCTCTGTTTCTCTATCTCTATCTGCATCTTTATCTCTGTTTCTCTATATCTATCTGCATCTTTATCTCTGTTTCTCTATCTCTATCTGCATCGTTATCTCTGTTTCTCTAGCTCTATATGCATCTTTATCTCTGTTTCTCTATCTTTTAATCTCTGCAATGTTATTATCCACAGTAATGTAGTTGTCAATTTACCTGACGTGGGTGTAATTATTTACTGCAGTGCCTAATCACTTCCACCTCTTGCACTACCTTATGACGCATCTCAAACTGTCTCTAATGGACTAATTAGCTCATTAACCTTTCTCCCCTCATTACATATATCTCACAAGACAATTAACATGTGACGATGCAATATTTTCAGAATTATTATTATTGCAATCAAGGAGTCACTCGACTTCTCTCACACAGACATGAGTATGGTAGAAGACATTAGGTTGCAGACAAGCCCATTAGAGGCAGATGTCTTGCAAGAAATATGGTAGAAGACATTAGGTTGCAGACAAGCCCATTAGAGGCAGCTGTCTTGCAAGAAATATGGTAGAAGACATTAGGTTGCAGACAAGCCCATTAGAGACAGCTGTCTTGCAAGAAATATGGTAGAAGACATTAGGTTGCAGACAAGCCCATTAGAGACAGCTGTCTTGCAAGAAATATGGTAGAAGACATTAGGTTGCAGACAAGCCCATTAGAGACAGCTGTCTTGCAAGAAATATGGTAGAAGACATTAGGTTGCAGACAAGCCCATTAGAGACAGCTGTCTTGCAAGAAATATGGTAGAAGACATTAGGTTGCAGACAAGCCCATTAGAGACAGCTGTCTTGCAAGAAATATGGTAGAAGACATTAGGTTGCAGACAAGCCCATTAGAGACAGCTGTCTTGCAAGAAATATCAAAGGAAATTTAACTTAGATAAACACACATATTGTGTGTTTATCTATTCTTGAAAGAATTTAACTTAGATAAACACACATATGAGATACGTCTTGGGTTAAACATTCCTTTGCAAAGGTGTTGTGATCAACATTATTTAACATGGTTAATAAGTTAACATCCTTGGAAGGAATGTTTTTGCAAGATATAATCCTTGGATAATTAACATAGGGAAGGAAAGGAAACTATGAGGGAAAAGTGCCAAGCCATTACGGCTATATAGCACTGGGAAGGGGTCAGGATAAGGATTTGGGATGGGAAAGAGGGAAAGGAATGGTGCCCAACCACTTGTGGTGGACAGTCGGGGGATTGAACTCCGACCTGCATGAAGCGAGATGGAAAGAAACACGGGTTCACTGGAAAGCGATCCCGTGCCACTAGGTAATGGAGAACCAGGCGAAGACAGATCCAAACTGAACATGTTTGGCACTTGTCTCAATCTTCAGCTATCTCCTCAAGCCCTCTCATTCTAATGGATTTCCAGATCAACTCTTTCAACTTCAAATCGGTCCCTTCAGATCATCTCCTTCAATGCCTCTAACTTCAATTGGCTTCTTTAACCCGTGTGCAAACATCTGCCTTGTAAGATGTTGATATTTTCATCAAGTTCCAGCATTATATCTCACCAGTCTCTCTCCTCCACCTTCACGTCTTGGTGAGGGAGGTAAGAGGGGATGGGGGGGGGGTGTCTAGGGTGAGGGGGGGTGAGGGGGGGTGAGGGGAAGGGAGGGGGGGTTGGAGAAGGGGCACCGGAGATTGAGGAGGAAGGGATCTTCACGGGTGTTTGTTTAAGATGAATATACCCTAGATGCAGCCTCCTTCACCATGTTGACGAAGGAGATTGGGCACAGAGCGGCGCCACTGGAGTCATTCCCTAAGGCTCAACCAAGTAGGTTCATCGCACATTTCCAGAACACCTGTTGGGTGAACTAATATTGAACTTCCAAATTGAGTTATGATCGTGGGGCTCCTTGCATGCTGTGTGAGAGAATCCTCGCAATGTCTGCTGGAGTATAATATAGAGACAATATGAGAACCAAAGGTCCTTCGACCTTAACCTGCAGGTAAATCAAGCTATATTGACAATGCAACTTAGTAACTGGTTACGGATGCTTAGGTGATTTATAAGAAATTGGATATGATAACAAAAAAGGGTAAGGCAATATAGTCTTTTCTGAGATTAAACTGATTTCTGAATGATATATATGCATATATCTCGTGTAAATAAACATTCGCACTCACTAAAACACACACACACATACACACACAATGTTTGCTGACGACGCCAAAATTATGAGAAGGATTAAGACAGAGGAGGACAGCTTGAGGCTTCAAGAAGACCTGGACAAGCTGCAGGAATGGTCGAACAAATGGCTGTTAGAGTTTAATCCAAGCAAATGTAATGTAATGAAGATAGGGGTAGGAAGCAGGAGACCAGATACAAAGTATCACTTGGGAGATGAAATACTTCAAGAGTCAGAGAGAGAGAAAGACCTGGGGGTTGATATCACGCCAGACCTGTCCCCTGAAGCTCATATCAAGAGGATAACATCAGCAGCATATGCCAGGTTGGCTAACATAAGAACGGCCTTTAAAAACTTGTGTAAGGAATCTTTCAGAACATTATATACCACATATGTCAGACCAATCCTGGAGTATGCGGCTCCAGCATGGAGTCCATATCTAGTCAAGCATAAGACTAAACTGGAAAAAGTTCAAAGGTTTTCCACCAGACTAGTACCCGAGCTGAGAGGTATGAGCTACGAGGAGACACTACGGGAATTAAACCTCATTTCGTTGGAAGACAGAAGAGTTAGGGGGGACATGATCACCACATTCAAGATTCTCAAGGGAATTGATAGGGTAGATAAAGACAGGCTATTTAACACAAGGGGCACACGCACTAGGGGATACAGGTGGAAACTGAGTGCCCAAATGAGCCACAGAGATATTAGAAAGAACTTTTTTAGTGTCAGAGTGGTTGACAAATGGAATGCATTAGGCAGTGATGTGGTGGAGGCTGACTCCATACACAGTTTCAAGTGTAGATATGATAGAGCCCAATAGGCTCAGGAACCTGTACACCTGTTGATTGACAGTTGAGAGGCGGGACCAAAGAGCCAGAGCTCAACCCCCGCAAGCACAACTAGGTGAGTACACACATACACACACACACACACACACACACACACACACACACACACACACACACACACACACACACACACACACACACACACACACTCACACACACAAACGTAAACAGACTGAACAGTGAACAACAGTGAACAACAGTGAACAACAGTGAACAACAGTGAACAATAGTGAACAACAGTGAACAACAGTGAACAACAGTGGTGTAACTGGCACAGGTAGATAGCATTACCACAAATGACTCACTGACTCACGTCTAACAGGTGAGTCTATGCAGGAAGTAGAGTAATGACTCACAACAGTCGTTAGGGCGGGTTAAACACATATCTTAAGGTTATCTTGAGATGATTTCGGGGCTTAGCGTCCCTGCAACCCGGTCCTTGACCAGGCCTCCTTTTTGTTACACAACCCCAGGAAGCATCCCGTGACAGCTGACTAACTCCCAGGTACCTATTTACTGCTAGGTGAACAGGCGCATTCACGGTGAAAGAAACTGCCTATTTGTCTCTGCCTCGACCGGGGATCGAACCCGGAACCTCAGGACTACGAATCCGAATCAAACTCTACTCAGCTGTCAGGCCACATTTATTATAAATAAATTATATATACATCATTATACACACATCAGTATATAGTTACGATAAGAAACAAGTATTTGGCAAGAAAAACAAGATAATGCCTGAAAATCAAATCATAACTTTACTGAAAACTTCACAGAAGGGGTCCCAGAGCTGAAGCACGGCCCGTCATGAATAAAACTCAGACCACATTCTCCATTCTCGAGAGAGAGAGAGAGAGAGAGAGAGAGAGAGAGAGAGAGAGAGAGAGAGAGTGAGAGAGAGAGAGAGAGAGAGAGAGAGAGAGAGAGAGAGAGAGAGAGAGAGAGAGAGAGAGAGAGAGAGAGAGAGAGAGAGATTCACCCTTGAGTTGCTCTCCCTTAATCATTTTTGCATCACTCTCGCTCAATTTGCGTTGCTCCCCCTTGCCCGAGTCATGTAAATCTTGTCTGGGTGCATCATTTCCTTCCTACTCTCCCTAATTACTCTACAGCTTTACCTTACTTCCCTACGAGCGGTCTATCCTGTCTGGGAGTGGCTCATAGTGGCTCCAAGATCGCCTCCTGTCTGTCAGCTGTCAGCCGTGTAGGGTTGACAGCCGTCTGATTGACGGGGAATGACAGCTGTGTCGCCAGCGTCATCAATGATAAGACAGATCTCACAGGGTGTGTTATCTTGAGGTTATCTTGAGATGATTTCGGGGCTTTTAGTGTCTCCGCGGCCCGGTCCTCGACCAGGCCTCCACCCCAAGGAAACAGACCGTATCACCTGTCTAACACCCAGATACCTATAACACCTACCTAAAGATGCCGCTGTTACCTAGGTAACAGCGGCATCAGAGTCAAAGAAACATTTTGCCCATTTGTCTCCGCCTCTACCGGGGATCGAACCCGGAACCTCAGGACTACGAATCCTAAGCGCTGTCCACCCAGCTGTCAGGCGCCCTGTGTGAGGTAGGGGTGGAGCTGGTGTAATGAACCACTCAATTTGGCGGTAATTGGGTGACTCGTGGCTCTTTGGTCATTACGGTTACTCAGGTGCCGACCAATAGTCGCCCTTGTAAGAAGTCCATGTCTTCAACTTGCTGGTAAGAAGTCCATGTCTTCAACTTGCTGGTAAGAAGTCCATGTCTTCAACTTGCTGGTAAGAAGTCCATGTCTTCAACTTGCTGGTAAGAAGTCCATGTCTTCATCTTGCTGGTAAGAAGTCCATGTCTTCAACTTGCTGGTAAGAAGTCCATGTCTTCATCTTGCTGGTAAGAAGTCCATGTCTTCAACTTGCTGGTAAGAAGTCCATGTCTTCAACTTGCTGGTAAGAAGTCCATGTCTTCAACTTGCTGGTAAGAAGTCCATGTCTTCAACTTGCTGGTAAGAAGTCCATGTCTTCATCTTGCTGGTAAGAAGTCCATGTCTTCAACTTGCTGGTAAGAAGTCCATGTCTTCAACTTGCTGGTAAGAAGTCCATGTCTTCATCTTGCTGGTAAGAAGTCCATGTCTTCATCTTGCTGGTAAGAAGTCCATGTCTTCAACTTGCTGGTAAGAAGTCCATGTCTTCATCTTGCTGGTAAGAAGTCCATGTCTTCAACTTGCTGGTAAGAAGTCCATGTCTTCAACTTGCTGGTAAGAAGTCCATGTCTTCATCTTGCTGGTAAGAAGTCCATGTCTTCATCTTGCTGGTAAGAAGTCCATGTCTTCATCTTGCTGGTAAGAAGTCCATGTCTTCATCTTGCTGGTAAGAAGTCCATGTCTTCATCTTGCTGGTAAGAAGTCCATGTCTTCATCTTGCTGGTAAGAAGTCCATGTCTTCATCTTGCTGGTAAGAAGTCCATGTCTTCATCTTGCTGGTAAGAAGTCCATGTCTTCATCTTGCTGGTAAGAAGTCCATGTCTTCATCTTGCTGGTAAGAAGTCCATGTCTTCATCTTGCTGGTAAGAAGTCCATGTCTTCATCTTGCTGGTAAGAAGTCCATGTCTTCATCTTGCTGGTAAGAAGTCCATGTCTTCATCTTGCTGGTAAGAAGTCCATGTCTTCATCTTGCTGGTAAGAAGTCCATGTCTTCATCTTGCTGGTAAGAAGTCCATGTCTTCATCTTGCTGGTAAGAAGTCCATGTCTTCATCTTGCTGGTAAGAAGTCCATGTCTTCATCTTGCTGGTAAGAAGTCCATGTCTTCATCTTGCTGGTAAGAAGTCCATGTCTTCATCTTGCTGGTAAGAAGTCCATGTCTTCATCTTGCTGGTAAGAAGTCCATGTCTTCATCTTGCTGGTAAGAAGTCCATGTCTTCATCTTGCTGGTAAGAAGTCCATGTCTTCATCTTGCTGGTAAGAAGTCCATGTCTTCATCTTGCTGGTTTAAGCAAATGAACAGCATTAGAGGGAGAAAGGGAGTTTCACTTTTCCCTTTTCACAATGGATGTGAAAAGGGAGCCGGTCGGCCGAGCGGACAGCACACTGGACTTGTGATCCTGTGGTCCTGGGTTCGATCCCAGGCGCCGGCGAGAAACAATGGGCAAAGTTTCTTTCACCCTATGCCCCTGTTACCTAGCAGTAAATAGGTACCTGGGTGTTAGTCAGCTGTCACGGGCTGCTTCCTGGGGGTGGAGGCCTGGTCGAGGACCGGGCCGCGGGGACACTAAAGCCCCGAAATCATCTCAAGATAACCTCAAGATAACCTCAAGATAACCTCAAGAGGACTGGTGATGCGCAGGATGGAGAAGAGGAGAAGAACAATGGCTGTGAAGATCAGGGATGAAGCCCTTGCAGAGACCTGGGGCCAGATTCACGAAGCAGTTACACAAGCACTTACGAAGCTGGGGTCAGATTCACGAAGCAGTTACGCAAGCACTTACGAACCTGGGGCCAGATTCACGAAGCAGTTACGCAAGCACTTACGAAGCTGGGGTCAGATATACGAAGCAGTTACGCAAGCACTTACGAACCTGGGGTCAGATTCACGAAGCAGTTACGCAAGTACTCACGAATGTGTACATCTTTCCTCAATCTTTGACGGCTTTGGTTACATTTATTAAACAGTTTACAAGCATGAAAACTTGCCAATCAACTGTTGTTATTGTTATAAACAGCCTCCTGGTGCTTCGGAGCTCATTAACTGTTTAATAATTGTAAACAAAGCCGCCAAAGATTGAGAAAAGATGAACAGCTTCGTAAGTGCTTGCGTAACTGCTTTCGTGAATCTGGCCCCTGGTCGAGGACCGGGCCGCGGGGACTCTAAGCCCCGGAAGCACCTCAAGATAAGGAAACAGATGCACACTGCACATCATAGACACGACAGAAGAGGGGCAGGTACACAGGAATAAATGTATTAACAGAAGTTAGATAATAATAATAATAATAATAATAATAATAATAATAATTTTTATTTAGGTAAGGTACATACATAAAGAGATTTTACAAAGTTTGTTGGCTTTATAGATAGAGCTAGTACATACAATGCCTAAAGCCACTATTACGCAAAGCGTTTCGGGCAGAAGATCAGACCAGAGACAATACTGAAAAGCTGAACGAAGATGGAGAACTGAATAAAACAGAGGATAAAAGGAATGAATGTAAGGGAGAATATAAGAAATGGGAGAGACACATCAGGAACTGATGAGAAACAGTGCTATAAGATCGCAGAAATAGAATAGAAATTTAAGGAAGAAATAGAATATATGACCACCTAATGGGAGTTCCACTTGGCAGAGCTAAGTCAGAGATGTGATAGAGAACTTCTTAAGCTCACTTGGCAGAGCTAAGTCAGAGATGTGATAGAGAACTTCTTAAGCTCACTTGGCAGAGCTAAGTCAGAGATGTGATAGAGAACTTCTTAAGCTCACTTGGCAGAGCTAAGTCAGAGATGTGATAGAGAACTTCTTAAGCTCACTTGGCAGAGCTAAGTCAGAGATGTGATAGAGAACTTCTTAAGCTCACTTGGCAGAGCTAAGTCAGAGATGTGATAGAGAACTTCTTAAGCTCACTTGGCAGAGCTAAGTCAGAGATGTGATAGAGAACTTCTTAAGCTCACTTGGCAGAGCTAAGTCAGAGATGTGATAGAGAACTTCTTAAGCTCACTTGGCAGAGCTAAGTCAGAGATGTGATAGAGAACTTCTTAAGCTCACTTGGCAGAGCTAAGTCAGAGATGTGATAGAGAACTTCTTAAGCTCACTGGGCAGAGCTAAGTCAGAGATGTGATAGAGAACTTCTTAAGCTCACTTGGCAGAGCTAAGTCAGAGATGTGATAGAGAACTTCTTAAGCTCACTTGGCAGAGCTAAGTCAGAGATGTGATAGAGAACTTCTTAAGCTCACTTGGCAGAGCTAAGTCAGAGATGTGATAGAGAACTTCTTAAGCTGGGAGAAGAAGCACGAAGAAATCAAGCAAAACAGACAACTATTAATAACAAGATAACGAGATAATAATCAAGATAACCTCAAGATTAATGATAACAGAATTCCACGATCACTTGAAACCCATCGAGGACAAATTAGAGAAATTGAATCCTGAAAATGTGGACTCATGGGCCTAAAATGGGGACGCATGTGCCCAAAATTGGGACACATGGGCCCAAAATGGGGACACATGGGCAGAAAATGGGGACACATGGGCAGAAAATGGGGACACATGTGCCCAAAATGGGGACATATGGGCCCAAAATGGGGACACATGGGCAGAAAATGGGGACACATGACCCCAAAATGAGGACACATGGGCCCAAAATGGGGACACATGGGGCCCAAGATGAGTGGACACATGGGCCCAAAATGAGCACGCATGGGCCCAAGATGAGTGGACACATGGGCCCAAATAGTCCCAACAAATAACATAATAGAGAAAATAATGTCGGATGCTGATCTGCAAACAGCAAACACCCACAACATGAAGGATCAAACAAGGAGGAAAATCATGAAAAGAAAAACACTGATTTATTCCACGTCTTCCAGAACCAAGGGAGGAAATCAAGGCTGAAAACTTACTTAAAGAAAATTACGTGAAGAAAAGGAATTGAAACTAATGGATTTAGACCATTGTTCGTGTCATTGTATAATATCTTGTCATACAACTGTCATGTGTCACACCCAGTGTCAGCATTGTCATGTGTCACACCTTGTCACACCCTTGTCATGTGTCACACCCTTGTCATGTGTCACACCCAGTGTCAGCATTGTCATGTGTCACACCTTGTCACACCCTTGTCATGTGTCACACCCTTGTCATGTGTCACACCCTTGTCATGTGTCACACCCTTGTCATGTGTCACACCCTTGTCATGTGTCACACCCTTGTCATGTGTCACACCCTTGTCATGTGTCACACCCTTGTCATGTGTCACACCCTTGTCATGTGTCACACCCTTGTCATGTGTCACACCCTTGTCATGTGTCACACCCAGTGTCAGCATTGTCATGTGTCACACCTTGTCACACCCTTGTCATGTGTCACACCCTTGTCATGTGTCACACCCTTGTCATGTGTCACACCCTTGTCATGTGTCACACCCAGTGTCACCATTGACATGTGTCACACCTTGTCACACCCTTGTCATGTGTAACAAGGGGCAGCGCTGCTCGACATGTCTCTTGATACCAAGTTGATAAGCTACGAGTCCATTTAATATTAATAGTAATACAAATCGCAAAAAAGTTTACATTACCCTAATTACTTGCTGTCAATCCCCCTCAGCTTGAGCTTGTCATGTACTTTGTTCCGAGATATACTATCATACTGCCAGTTTATAAGGTATATTATATAGATATAACAGAGATAACGCGAAGAGTTCATCGCATATACTAATTCTCGCCTTAAACGATAACAATAAAGGTTAATACAATCCTTGCTTCATTTCATCTCACTTCGGAAAGTAAATATATATTTTTATCTCTGGAAATATCGCAAGAGTTAACTAGAACTCGATTCCCCTATACCCCCACAACCTCCCATAAACAAAAAAAATCCAAGATATCACATTGAAAATTCCGTATTTCTCAGGTTAACACATTTGTTAAAATTCAAGATATCACAAAGGAAATTCCGTATTTCTCAGGTTAACACATTTGTTAAAATTCAAGATATCACATTGAAAATTCCGTTTTTCTCAGGTTAACACATTTGTTAAAATTCAAGATATCACAAAGGAAATTCCGTATTTCTCAGGTTAACACATTTGTTAAAATTCAAGATATCACAAAGGAAATTCCTTATTTCTCAGGTTAATACATTTGTTAAAATTCAAGATATCACAAAGGAAATTCCTTATTTCTCAGGTTAACACATTTGTTAAAATTCAAGATATCACAAACAAAATTCCGTATTTCTCAGGTTAACACATTTGTTAAAATTCAAGATATCACATTGAAAATTCTGTATTTCTCAGGTTAACACATTTGTTAAAATTCAAGATATCACAAACAAAATTCCGTATTTCTCAGGTTAACACATTTATTAAAATTCAAGATATCACAAAGGAAATTCCGTATTTCTCAGGTTAACACATTTGTTAAAATTCAAGATATCACAAAGGAAATTCCGTATTTCTCAGGTTAACACATTTGTTAAAATTCAAGATATCACAAAGGAAATTCCGTATTTCTCAGGTTAACACATTTGTTAAAATTCAAGATATCACGAAGAAAATTCCGTATTTCTCAGGTTAACACATTTGTCAAAATTCAAGATATCACAAAGGAAATTCCGTATTTCTCAGGTTAACACATTTGTTAAAATTCAAGATATCACGAAGAAAATTCCGTATTTCTCAGGTTAACACATTTGTCAAAATTCAAGATATCACATTGAAAATTCCGTATTTCTCAGGTTAACACATTTGTTTTCCTTACCACTGTCTCTGTCCTCCATATTTTTGAGGACACAGTGTGTGCATGTCCTCAAACTCAGCAAAACATACTCGCACCCAAGTAAGACAATTAAAACTTTGTTGTAGAGCAATAACTGTTGGCGAAGTTGTAGAGCGAACAACATGTGCGAACCTTAACTTTATTGGGGATGATATTTCCTCCACGAGAGAGTTTTACTTAAATGTGAATGAGCCCCAGACGCTCTCTTGGACCCTTGTTTACACCTGGGCAGAGCCCCAGACGCTCTCTTGGGCCTTTGTTCACACCTGGGCAGAACCTCAGACGCCCTCTTGGGCCCTTGTTTACACCAGAGCAGAGTCACAGACGCCCTCTTGGGCCCTTGTTTACACCTAGGCAGAGTCACAGACACCCTCTTGGACCCTTGTTTACACCTGGGCAGAGCCACAGACGCCTCTTGGACCCTTGTTTACACCTGGGCAGAGCCACAGACGCCTCTTGGACCCTTGTTTACACCTGGGCAGAGCCACAGACGCCTCTTGGGCCCTTGTTTACACCAGAGCAGAGTCACAGACGCCCTCTTGGGCCCTTGTTTACACCTGGGCAGAGTCACAGACACCCTCTTGGGCCTTGTTTACACCAGAGCAGTCACAGACGCTCTCTTGGACCCTTGTTTACACCTGGGCAGAGCCCCAGACGCCCTCTTGGACCCTTGTTTACACCTGGGCAGAGCCCCAGACGCCCTCTTGGATCCTTGTTTACACCTGGGCAGAGCCCCAGACGCTCTCTTGGACCCTTGTTTACACCTGGGCAGAGCCCCAGACGCTCTCTTGGACCCTTGTTTACACCTGGGCAGAGCCCCAGACGCCCTTTTGGACCCTTGTTTACACCTGGGCAGAGCCCCAGACGCTCTCTTGGACCCTTGTTTACACCTGGGCAGAGCCCCAGACGCCCTCTTGGACCCTTGTTTACACCTGGGCAGAGCCCCAGACGCTCTCTTGGACCCTTGTTTACACCTGGGCAGAGCCCCAGACGCCCTCTTGGACCCTTGTTTACACCTGGGCAGAGCCCCAGACGCCCTCTTGGACCCTTGTTTACACCTGGGCAGAGCCCCAGACGCCCTCTTGGACCCTTGTTTACACCTGGGCAGAGCCCCAGACGCCCTCTTGGACCCTTGTTTACACCTGGGCAGAGCCCCAGACGCCCTCTTGGACCCTTGTTTACACCTGGGCAGAGCCCCAGACGCCCTCTTGGACCCTTGTTTACACCTGGGCAGAGCCCCAGACGCCCTCTTGGACCCTTGTTTACACCTGGGCAGAGCCCCAGACGCCCTCTTGGACCCTTGTTTACACCTGGGCAGAGCCCCAGACGCCCTCTTGGACCCTTGTTTACACCTGGGCAGAGCCCCAGACGCCCTCTTGGACCCTTGTTTACACCTGGGCAGAGCCCCAGACGCCCTCTTGGACCCTTGTTTACACCTGGGCAGAGCCCCAGACGCCCTCTTGGACCCTTGTTTACACCTGGGCAGAGCCCCAGACGCTCTCTTGGACCCTTGTTTACACCTGGGCAGAGCCCCAGACGCCCTCTTGGACCCTTGTTCACACCTGGGCAGAGCCCCAGACGCCCTCTTGGACCCTTGTTCACACCTGGGCAGAGCCCCAGACGCCCTCTTGGACCCTTGTTTACACCTGGGCAGAGCCCCAGACGCCCTCTTGGACCCTTGTTCACACCTGGGCAGAGCCCCAGACGCCCTCTTGGACCCTTGTTTACACCTGGGCAGAGCCCCAGACGCCCTCTTGGACCCTTGTTCACACCTGGGCAGAGCCCCAGACGCCCTCTTGGACCCTTGCTCACACCTGGGCAGAGCCCCAGACGCCCTCTTGGACCCTTGTTTACACCTGGGCAGAGCCCCAGACGCCCTCTTGGACCCTTGTTCACACCTGGGCAGAGCCCCAGACGCCCTCTTGGACCCTTGTTTACACCTGGGCAGAGCCCCAGACGCCCTCTTGGACCCTTGTTCACACCTGGTCAGAGCCCCAGACGCCCTCTTGGACCCATGTTCACACCTGGGCAGAGCCCCAGACGCACTCTTGGACCCTTGTTTACACCTGGGCAGAGCCCCAGACGCCCTCTTGGACCCTTGTTTACACCTGGGCAGAGCCCCAGACGCTCTCTTGGACCCTTGTTCACACCTGGGCAGAGCCCCAGACGCCCTCTTGGACCCTTGTTCACACCTGGGCAGAGTCACAGACATCCTCTTGGACCCTTGTTTACACCTGGGCAGAGCCCCAGACGCTCTCTTGGACCCTTGTTCACACCTGGGCAGAGCCCCAGACGCCCTCTTGGACCCTTGTTCACACCTGGGCAGAGTCACAGACACCCTCTTGGACCCTTGTTCACACCTGGGCAGAGCCCCAGACGCCCTCTTGGACCCTTGTTCACACCTGGGCAGAGTCACAGACACCCTCTTGGACCCTTGTTCACACCTGGGCAGAGTCACAGACACCCTCTTGGACCCCCCTGTTCACACCTTCTTGAGATCTTGAGGTTATCTTGAGATGATTTTGGGGCTTAGCCTCCCCGCGGCCCGGTCCTCGACCAGGCCTCCACCCTCAGGAAGCAGCCCGTAGCAGCTCTCTAACTCCCAGGTACCTATTTACTGCTAGGTAACAGGGGCATCAGGGTGAAAGAAACAATTTGCCAATTTGTCTCCGCCTCCACCGGGGGATCGAACCCGGAATCTCAGGACTACGAATTCAAAGCGCTGTCCACCCAGCTGTCAGGCATCTGAGCAGAAACGGGATATATAATGTCAGGTATTATTTTATCATTCCATCACAACAATTACCGTAATATACCATATATATTATAATATATATAATGTGTCGTATATGTGTAAAACATATACTGTCAAAGCCCTTTCTTCCCACCTTCACAATAAACAAAAAAAAATCACGATAAAAAAATCATAATAGCGTAATGCATCAAATGAACATTGAGGAATTGTGTAAAATCCTGGTTAGTGTCTCGGAGAGGCTGCAGGATCCAGGTATATTCAGTAGAATTTCTGGTTGCAATTCTTACACCCTGTCGTAGCTCAGTCGATTAAGGCAGCGTCTGGGATGCTCTCGGACGTAGGTTCGAATCCTCGTCACGGCCCTTGTGGATTTGTTCACGATAACGTGAGGTTTGCACCGCTGGCAAAGGTGCCAACCATGGTCCAGGGAACGATGGGTATGAACACTTGGACACAACGCAAGTATTCACCAGCGTCATCTTCAAGGATCACCCCTAAATGTACACAGTACCGTGTGTACTGGGTTCGAGTCACTTCTGGGGTGTGGAGGAGTTTTCAGTTGCATATATGCTTGGAGACCATTGAAGCTTGTTCGCATTTGTGTTGCTCACGTGACCCCACAAAGTGATGTGATTTGATGAAATAACTGTGCCCAAGATTACCATCAAAGTGCCGTCGGGACGGTGGTCAAATAGCCTTGGCTATCATCGTCTTTTGTACGATCACTGATGGTCGAGTGGATAAGGTACTATGTACACCAGTTGCATTGTGCGCCTGGCACCCTGGGTTCGAGTCACTTCTGAGGTGTGGAGTTTTCAGTTATATATATATATATATATATATATATATATATATATATATATATATATATATATATATATATATATATATATATATATATATATATATATATCTCAGTGTGGCGATCCAGAGGGGAAAGGCTTGCTGCGTCCTCGGTTCCTGTCCAGAAGCGGAGGAGCTTCAAGAGATCCATAACCTTTAGGCATTTGTCTTGCATGTTTTGTAACCTTTAAATACACAATAAAGGAAAATATATATATATATATATATATATATATATATATATATATATATATATATATATATATATATATATATATATATACATTGAAAATAAGTATTTTTATTTACTTCGATGACTTTGTTTACTTGTTTACCACACACATGATACCAAACCCTCACAGAAGTATATACAGAAAACTGGTGAAAGTATTAAGATACGCCATGGTCAGTGACATCAAACAACAACAACAACAATACAGGGGGTTGGGAAGCTGCTAGATTAAATCTCCTGAAGAGCATCAAATAAACAATTCCACGTAAGTGCTTGACAAGCTCTGAGACAAACACAGTCCTGCTGTCAATGCTGTCAATGCTCCAGTCAACTGTTGACTGCAGTCAAAGCTTCTGGTGCCATGACAGTTGACTGTGATGCTCCGGGCACGACTGATGAGCTCCCAGCCGCCTGAGCTAACCTGTATAAACATGTCCCTTGACATGTAAAACCATGGAGTAAATGTCAAGTAAATATGTAAGTGGATGGATGGTGATGTAAGTGGAGTTTCCAAGCGAGGAGAAGGGCAAGAGCTGTGCTCTGAGAACTCGGATAACCTTTGGAAGGATGGTGATGTAAGTGGAGTTCCCAAGCGAGGAGAAGGGCAAGAGCTGTGCTCTGAGAACTCGGATAACCGTCCAAGAAGAGACTCGAGATTTGATATACCAATGCGGTAGGAGTTACAAATAAAGCTGAGGAAATATAAGATTAGGAGGACTAGAGAAAAGTCATCTGATTTTGGAAATGTTGCAATCAACATAAATGGTATAATCTCAGAGGAAAGAATCTCAGAAAGCAAGCAAAGATAAGGAGGAGGAGAAACACAAGTGAAGAAAAAGTGTAAATATTAGAAACTTGAGGATGTAAATTCAAATTGATACACAGACTACATAACCGAATCTCTGACAATAGATGGGAAAAGAAACAGGTCTTTATAATCTATAACCCCCCCCCCCGTAGCAAACAATAGAAGACACAGACAGGAACATGAAGACAAAGCAAGCACAGATGAACTACAAAAGCACAGTAACAGCAGCACATAAAGAGCTACACAGCTCTTTATGGGGGACATGATCACCACATTCAAGATTCTGAAGGGAATTGATAAGGTAGATAAAGACAGGCTGTTTAACACAAGGGGCACACTCACTAGGGGACACAGGTGGAAACTGAGTGCCCAAATGAGCCACAGAGATACTAGAAAGAACTTTTTTAGTGTCAGAGTGGTTGACAAATGGAATGCATTAGGCAGTGATGTGGTGGAGGCTGACTTCATACACAGTTTCAAGTGTAGATATGATAGAGCCCGATAGGCTCAGGAACCTGTACACCAGTTGATTGACGGTTGAGAGGCGGGACCAAAGAGCCAGAGCTCAACCCCCGCAAACACAACTAGGTGAGTACAATTAGATGAGCTACACAGCTAATTTTGGGTGACATGAAGGAGAGAATAATTGGGATTTAAGAAACCCATATATGACGGGGAAGAAACATGGGGAGAGAATCTCCCCATTTACAGTCTCCGTGGTGTAGTGGTAAGACACTCGCCTGGCGTTCCGCGAGCGCTATGTCATGGGTTCGTATCCTGGCCGGGGAGGATTTACTGGGCGCAATTCCTTAACTGTAGCCTCTGTTTAACGCAACAGTAAAATGTGTACTTGGATGAAAAAACGATTCTTCGCGGCAGGGGATCGTATTCCAGGGACCATAGGATTAAGGACTTGCCCGAAACGCTACGCGTACTAGTGGCTGTACAAGAATGTAACAACTCTTGTATATATCTCAAAAAAAAAAAAAAAAAAAAAAAAAAAAAAAAAAAAAAAATCTAAAGGAAGTTCAGGAGAGGAAATTCTTAACTCGGCATGTAAAAGATGACACACGAGAAAGAGAAGGAGATGCACCTAGCTACTGGATCTGATCTGATCGAAAAATGAAGAAGTCATTGAAAACTTAAGAACATAAGAACAAAGGCAACTACAGAAGGCCTATTGGCCCATACGAGGCAGCTCCTATCTATAACCACCCAATCCCACTCATATACTTGTCCAACCTGCGCTTGAAACAATGAAACTTGAAACTTAGATCATGAAACACCACAAGGATCTAAGGACCATTGTGTCCTGATTCTAGGCTATATTAATGAAATAAAAACAACGGAGACCACACACTAGAAGGTGAAGGGACGACGACGTTTCGGTCCGTCCTGGACCATTCTCAAGTCGAGAATGACCTGAGAATGGTCCAGGATGGACCGAAACGTCGTCGTCCCTTCACCTTCTAGTGTGTGGTCTGGTCAACATACTTTAGCCACGTTATTGTGACTCATCGCCTGCAAAACAGCGGATATACCTCAGTGGGCTGGAGAATAGAAAGTAGACTACTGAAAATGAAAACACATGAGAATAAGAGAGAACCTGAAATGAGCAAAGGAACAACGCAGACTCTTTTAAACATTCCAGAGAATATTTGGTTAGATCAGAGATGCATGAGAGGCTGAACAATGAACTACACCCTGGAAACACAAACCGTAACTGCCTCTATTTTCCGCTTGTTACAACTTGTAATAAAGTTGTTCCATCTTGGCTTAACGTGTTTATGACGTATTAGAACGTTGTTACAACTGGTTATATTGGTTATTATAACTGGTTATAGGTGTTAAAACTTGTTGGAACGTTGTACCAACGTCGTAGTTTCGGTGTGTTTGACGGGTAGAGGCTGAACAAAGGCTCACACCAACAATAAGGGAAGAAAGTTCGAGGAAATACAACACCAATCTTGAGATGATTTCGGGGCTTTAGTGTCCCCGCGGTCCGGTCCTCGACCAGGCCTCCACCCCCAGGAAGCAGCCCGTGACAGCTGACTAACACCCAGGTACCTATTTTACTGCTAGGTAACAGGGGCATAGGGTGAAAGAAACTCTGCCCATTGTTTCTCGCCGGCGCCCGGGATCGAACCCAAGACACACAGGATCACAAGTCCAGCGTGCTGTCCGCTCGGCCGACCGGCTCCCTAACACAAATCAGGCCAGATAAAGTTGTGGGCCAACTGCGTTTTTCTAGACCTGCCAAAAGGCTTTTGACACCGTTTAAAGCAAGAAACTACTGCATACACTTGAGATTCAGACGGGAGTAAGGTGACGCCCGCCAAACACACCGAAACCACGACGTTGGTACAACGTTCCAACAAGTTTTAACACCTCCTATAACCAGTTATAACAACCAATATAGCAAGTTGTAACAACGTTCTAATACGTCATAAACACGTTAAGCCAAGATGTACCAACTTTATTACAAGTTGTAACAAGCGGAAAATGGAGACAGTTTCGGTTTGTGTTTCCAGGGAGACCACTCCCATGGGTAGGAGAGTACCTAACAAACAGGAATATGAATGTCATGGTGAGGGGTGAGAAACAGAACTGGCGTAGAGTACCTCAGGGATGGGTGCTGGGTCCCACAATATGTCTCATTAATGTTAGTGACATGACAGCAGAATGCAGGCGAGGAGTCACAATAACGGGGCTGAAGAATGTTGACCAGACCACACACTAGAAGGTGAAGGGACGACGACGTTTCGGTCCGTCCTGGACCATTCTCAAGTCGATTGTGGATCATTCTCAAGTTGATTGTGGATCATTCTCAAGTTGATTGTGGATCATTCTCAAGTTGATTGTGTAGACCATTCTTAAGTCGATTGTGTAGACCATTCTAAAGTCGATTGTGAATGTGATTGTGAAGCCAATCGACTTGAGAATGGTCCAGGACGGACCGAAACGTCGTCGTCCCTTCACCTTCTAGTGTGTGGTGTGGTCAACATAACCACACAATGTTAATCCTTTATGCAGATGTTTGCTCATGATGAAACATAAATGAGAACAATTGAGACAGATGAAGTACGCAAGATACTCCAAGATGAATTAGACGAGCTGCAAAGTTGGTGTGAGAAATGACAGGTAGAGTTCAACACAAGGAAGTGTAAGGTCAGGGACAAGACAATAGGTAACAGGTGACGAGAAGAACAGTACACTATGAGGAGAAACTTCCTTCCTTATATGCAGGCGATGAGTCACAATAACGTGGCTGAAGTATGTTGACCAGACCACACACTAGAAGGTGAAGGGACGACGACGTTTCGGTCCGTCCTGGACCATTCGACTTGAGAATCGACTTGAGAATGGTCCAGGACGGACCGAAACGTCGTCGTCCCTTCGGTCCGTCCTGGACCATTCGACTTGAGAATCGACTTGAGAATGGTCCAGGACGGACCGAAACGTCGTCGTCCCTTCAACTTCTAGTGTGTGGTCTGGTCAACTTCCTTCCTTATATTCTAGAGAAAAAGGGAAAGCAAGGGAATTATTAGGGGAAAGCGCCAAGCTATTACGACTATATAGCACTGGGAAGGGGTCAGGATAAGGATTTGGGATGGGACGGTGGGAGGGAATGGTGCCCAACCACTTGTGGTAGACGGTCGGGGATTGAACGCCGACCTGCATGAAGCGAGACCGTCGCTCTACCGTCCAGCCCAAGTGGTTGGGACAATGATTCAACAAGTAAATCAAGGAACATAGGGGTGAGAATGCCTTGCTGTAACCTGACACAGGAGAGGACAAGAGAGTGATAACCCACAGAACCTGTCACCAAACGCCCACCTCTAAACGAACTCATCAGCGGCATGTGCAAGGTTGGCCAACATTATTACTGCATTTTCGAGTCTTCGGGATTAATTTAGGGGCCTGACAGTTGAGTGGACAGCGCTTCGGATTCGTAGTCCTAAGGTTCCCGGTTCGATCCCCGGAGGAGGCGGACACAAATGGGCAGAGTTTCTTTCACCATGATGCGTCTGTTCACCTAGCAGTAAATAGGTACCTGGGAGTTAGACAGCTGCTACGGGCTGTGTCGTTAAACACAAATCACAACTGAAGAAAATTCAGACATGCTAGCAAACTCGTCCCAGAGCTGAGAGGTATGAACTGCATGGAAATGCCGGATGAAATATTCCTCACATGACTCGCGTCTCTGGGAGAAGACATAAAGAACACATGATCACCACATACAAAATCCTCAGAAGAATAGACAAGATATATAAAAAACCGACTAATTAGCGTATCTCGTGCCTGAACAAGGGGTACACAGGAGGACCTAAGTACCCAAAATAAGCCACAGTGACACCAGAAAGATTTTTACGTGTTAGATTAGTGAACAATTAAATGCTTTAAAAACTAGAAAGTCTGTACTCACCTAGTTGTGCTTGCGGGGGTTGAGCTCTGGCTCTTTGGTCCCGCCTCTCAACTGTCAATCAACAGGTGTACAGGTTCCTGAGCCTACTGGGCTCTATCATATCTACACTTGAAACTGTGTATGGAGTCAGCCTCCACCTCATCACTTCCTAATGCATTCCATTAGACTGTGTCAGACTCCACGTGCCCAACCACTTGGGGTGGACGGTAGAGCGACGGCCTCGCTTCATGAAGGTCGGCGTTCAATCCCCGACCGTCCACAAGTGGTTGGGCACCATTCCTTTCCCCCCGTCCCATCCCAAATCCTTATCCTGACCCCTTCCATGTGCTATATAGTCATAATGACTTGATGTTCTCTGATAATTCAATTCAATTCAGACTCCACATACAACATCAAACAGGTTTCGATTATCAGTGATAAGACGCCGTTTAGGCTTATTGAGGATCCACTAGCCTATGATGAGGCTTTCAGGGCGGTCACCCACCCAGGAGCTGTCCAGATCGGAAGCAATTCAGATTCAGATGTTTATTCAGGTAAGGTATATACATACAAGTGATGTTACATTAATGGATTGATATATAGATAGAGCTAGTACATACAATGCCTAAAGCCACTATTACGCAATGCGTTTCGGGCAAGAAAAACATTAATATCTAGAACTTAATACTAATTGAGCATAAAGAATAAAAAGTGTTGAGAACAAATACAAATAAAGACAAAAAAAGGGGGAACATGACTGAAAAAGCAGCACAAATACAATAGGTTGACAAACAGTGTTGATTAAAAAAAAAAAAAAAAAAGAAAATAACAGACATGGGTTGACAATAGAGGAGTGAGGTAGATTACAGGGAATTTATTAGGTAGTGTTTAGTTTTTATCTTAAACTGGTTGAGAGAGGTACAGTCTTTAACATGGTTGGGAAGGTCATTCCACATTCTGGGCCCCTTGATTTGCAGAGCATTTCTAGTTTGATTAAGACGTACTCTAGGAATATCAAAACTGTATTTATTTCTGGTGTGGTGCTCATGGGTTCTGTTACAACCTTCTATGAAGCTTTTAAGATCAGGATTGGCATTATAGTTTAGCGTTTTATATATGTATAATACACATGAGAGAATGTGCAGTGACTTAATGTCTAACATATTCAGAGATTTGAGTAAGGGTACCGAGTGATGTCTGGGGCCAGAGTTGGATATTGTTCTAATAGCGGCTTTGTGTTGGGTAATTAGAGGACGTAAGTGATTTTGGGTAGTAGAACCCAAGCACAAATACCATAGTTGAGATAAGGATAGATAAGAGAGTAATAGAGAGTCACCAGGGCAGGGCGTGGTACATAATATCTGATCTTAGAAAGAATGCCCACAGTTTTTGAAACTTTTTTTGATATATTTAGAATGTGTCCCTGGAAATTCAGCTTGTGGTCAATGAGAATGCCAAGGAATTTGCCATCTAATTTGTTACAAATTTGGGTATTGTTTATTTTGAGATTTATAAGACTAGAGGATTTATTGCCAAACAGAATATAGAAAGTTTTGTCAATGTTAAGGGTGAGTTTGTTGGCAGTTAGCCAAAGATGGACTTTATTTAGCTCAGTATTTACTGTGGCATTTAGAGCAAGAGGGTCAGGACTGGAGTAAATGAAGGTTGTGTCGTCAGCAAATAGAATTGGTTTGAGGTGTTGGGAGGCATTTGGAAGGTCATTAATGTAGATGAGAAAGAGGAGAGGGCCAAGTATGCTGCCCTGAGGAACACCAATGTTGATGGGTAGTGTGGGAGAAATTGTATTATTCACAGAAACATATTGGAGCCTGTCAGTAAGGTAGGACTCGAGGTATTGTAGGGAGTGTCCTCTGACACCATAATGATGTAATTTAAGAAGAAGGTTATGGTGGTTGACAGTATCGAAAGCTTTACGCAGGTCCACAAATAACCCAACAGGGAACTCCTTTTTATCAAGAGCTGTATGAATCGAGTTAAGCATACTAATAAGTGCATCGTTAGTGCTTTTTTTGGGTCTGAAGCCATATTGGCAAGGGCTAAGTATATTGAGTTTGGCTAGATATGAGTAAAGCTGCTTATATATAAGTTTTTCAAAAATTTTTGACAAGTTTGGCAGGATTGATATAGGTCTGTAGTTGTTAACATCTGTGGGGTCACCACATTTGTGGACAGGCGTTACTCTCGCTTTTTTTAGAATATCTGGAAAGGTTTGGAGTTCAAGTGACTTGTTGAAGAGCAAAGCAATAGCAGGGGCTAAAGATCTGGAGGCTTTTTTGTAAATTAAAGTTGGTATCTCCTCAAGGGCACCAGACTTGGTTTTAAGGGAAAGGATTATCTCATTGACGTCAGTGGAGTTAATAGGCTTTAGGTTCAGAGACTGTGGATAGTTACCTGTAAGATAGTCCTTAATGTCAGTACTGGAAGATGGAATATCATTTGCAAGGGATGAACCAATGGAAGAGAAGAACCTATTGAACTCAATAGCAGAATCAGAGGCTGAAAGCTGACCATCGTTATTAGACAGGAGAGTCGGTTTGTTATTTAAAGATTTCTTTGATCCCAATATTTGTGAAATTGTGCTCCAAGTTTGTTTAATGTTGCTCTTTATTTGAGTAAATTTATCTTCGTAGTATTTAGTTTTGGCTCGTCTAATTATCTTAGATAGCAATAATGAGTAATTCTTTGAGAATTCTTTGGAGACAATTCCTAACCTATACTTCTTCTCAAGGTCGTGTTTTTTGTTAATGGATTTCAGTATTCCCTTTGTAAGCCAAGGATTGTTAAGCCTTTTGCTTAATTGTGTCTTTCACTCTCGGAGTGGATCTCAAATCATCCACAGAGACATCACGTCGTTGTGTAGTGTGAATTCACTACACTAGTCAATTAATCGTTGAGAAGACTGAGCTTCAGAACCTCCGAATCTTAAGTAAATCTAATGGGTGATTTATAAACACACTGATACTGCAGCCTATTCTGTTATACACGAGTTAGGCCAGACTTTAACGTTTTCTGTAATGTCTAAAATGTGAAAACGTTCACGGCAAGGGGAGACTCCTCAAACTTTACATTTCCGGAACAAGGCGTCTCAACATTCTTCGAAAGTCACATGATTGTCTGAGAGCTGTGCCATCTGTTACCTGCTTAGTCCCGACACTTGGCCAGCGTTATATTATCGGTGTCCTCAGTCATATATGCCACACTGTATTGTCATTAAATTGTTAAATTTTACCCTGATGGGCGAGTTTATTGGGCAGCGCCACTCATTTTGTGAGTGAACTTACCGTCATAGCAGCATGAAGAACAACCCCCAATAGGAAGAAAACCCCGCTGGGTTGTTCATCCTGTCATTTATACCAAGACACAGCTGGGTCTTACTTACCTGTCTTAAGTGAACAGCTTAACAAACCAGATGATTAACATTTGTCAACCCCCTAAAATTTACGTTATCTTGCGGGTGCAAAATAAGGAATATATCTTAAGAACAGTATCTATATACGACAGATAGTCGCTTCCTAACTCAAATAATGGGGAGTATATTATGCACCAAGGTTGTTTGTGTT
>NC_091203.1:21600003-21627503 GCF_040958095.1 Procambarus clarkii | reverse complement strand
CCACATACACCCACACCACATACACCCACACATACACAGACACCACATACACCCACACATACACCCACACCACATACACCCACACATACACCCACACACATACCCACATCACATACACCCACACAAACACCCACACCACATACACCCACACATACACCCACACATACACCCACACCACATACACCCACACATACACCCACACATACACCCACACCACATACACCCACACATACACCCACACCACATACACCCACATACACCCACACCACATACACCCACACATACACAGACACCACATACACCCACACATACACCCACACCACATACACCCACACATACACCCACACATATACCCACATCACATACACCCACACAAACACCCACACCACATACACCCACACATACACCCACACATACACCCACACCACATACACCCACACCACATACACCCACACATACACCCACACCACATACACCCACACATACACCCACACATACACCCACACCACATACACCCACACATACACCCACTCATACACCCACACCACATACACCCACACTATATACACCCACACCACATACACCCACACCACATACTCCCACACCACATATACACCCACACCACATACACCCACTCCACATACACCCACACCACATACTCCCACACCACATATACACCCACACCACATACACCCACACCACATACTTCCACACCACATACACCCACACCACATACACCCACACCACATACACCAACACCACATACTGCCACTGCACATACACCCACATATACACCTACACTACATACTCCCACACATACTCCCACACCACATACACCCACATATACACCTACACTACATACTCCCACACATACTCCCACACATACTCCCACACCACATACACCCACACATACTCCCACACCACATATACCCACACATACACCCACACCACATACACCCACACCACATACTCCCACACCACATACACCCACACCACATACACCCACACCACATACACCCACACCACATACACCCACTCAAACACCCACACATACACCCACACCACATACACCCACATACACCCACACCACATACACCCACACATACACCCACACCACATACACCCACACATACACCCACACCACATACACCCACACATACACCCACACCACATACACCCACACAAACACCCACACATATACCCACACCACATACACCCACACATACACCCACACATACACCCACACCACATACACACACACATACACCCACACATACACCCACACCACATACACCCACACATATACCCACACATACACCCACACCACATACACCCACACCACATACACCCACACATACACCCACACATACACCCACACATACACCCACACCACATACACCCACATACACCCACACCACATACACCCACACATACACAGACACCACATACACCCACACATACACCCACACCACATACACCCACACATACACCCACACATATACCCACATCACATACACCCACACAAACACCCACACCACATACACCCACACATACACCCACACCACATACACCCACACATACACCCACACATACACCCACACCACATACACCCACACATACACCCACACCACATACACCCACACATACACCCACACCACATACACCCACACATACACCCACACATACACCCACACCACATACACCCACACATACACCCACACCACATACACCCACACATACACCCACACCACATACACCCACACATACACCCACACCACATACACCCACACATACACCCACACCACATACACCCACACATACACCCACACATACACCCACACATACACCCACACCACATACACCCACACATACACCCACACCACATACACCCACACATACACCCACACATACACCCACACATACACCCACACCACATACACCCACACATACACCCACACCACATACACCCACACATACACCCACACATACACCCACACATACACCCACACCACATACACCCACACATACACCCACACCACATACACCCACACATACACCCACACATACACCCACACATACACCCACACCACATACACCCACACATACACCCACACCACATACACCCACACATACACCCACACATACACCCACACATACACCCACACCACATACACCCACACATACACCCACACCACATACACCCACACATACACCCACACATACACCCACACATACACCCACACCACATACACCCACACATACACCCACACCACATACACCCACACATACACCCACACATACACCCACACATACACCCACACATACACCCACACCACATACACCCACACCACCCAAAAAATTCAGCATATTTTAGGAAGAGCGAACTCCCATTAACTACATTGTTACCTATTGTCTAATTCTTGATGAAGTCGCTTGTGTTCATATCATTCTCTTATTCCTGAATATAAGAAACTATAAACTTTCAGGGTGAACAGAGGCATAAGATTAAATGACCTGTTCCAAGCCATTTCTATCCAAGAATCGAACCTGGGATCCCCGATTGTGAATCGAGAACGAGGCCAAGGTCACCACCCCCTCCCCTTATGTATATATATATATATATATATATATATATATATATATATATATATATATATATATATATATATATATATAAGTATATATTTTTGCACGAAGCTGTTCTTTCTACATATCTTCCAGAATTCCTTGAAGTGTATATACTGGACTGCCTGGGCCCGAGGGGGGGGGGTGGCAGGGGGGAGGTGGGGTACTGGGGGGAGTGGGGGGGTGTTAGGGGGGTGGGGGTGGCAGGGGGGAGGTGGGGTTCTGGGGGGAGTGGGGGGGGGGGTGTTAGGGGGGGGGGTAGGGGTAGGGGTACGGGTAGGGGTAGGGGGGGTATTTTAACACCAAGAGACAAGTGGTATTAACATTAAGTAGCTTGCAACATGTCGCTGTTGAATTGGTGAAGTTAACTACTTGTTCTCAAGGAAGTAGTAATTAAACGATTTGACGGGGGCTGTATCACAGAAGAACCACTAACTATCCACTATGTAGATAAAGATACTTTCTCAAAGCTAGTTATAACATTTTCTTACATGATGTTATCTTGGGGGTTATCTTGAGATGATTTCGGGACTTTTTAGTGACCCCGCGGCCCGGTCCTCGACCAGGCCTCCACCCCCAGGAAGCAGCCCGTGACAGCTGACTAACACCCAGGTACCTATTTTACTGCTAGGTAACAGGGGCATAGGGTGAAAGAAACTCTGCTCAATCTTTCTCGCCGGCGCCTGGGATCGAACCCAGGACGACAGGATCACAAGTCCAGCGTGCTGTCCGCTCGGCCGACCGGCTTCCTTGGCCATGAATCTGTTCCATACGGCTGATGTCATATCCAGTAATTTGTTACATAAATTTCTAATTCCCACAACAATTCTTGGACTTTTCTTTATCCAAAACCTTTGTAATTTGGATCCATTATTTCAACAGCTGTTTTTTGGTCGATGTATTTAATATCTTATATCCCATTTAATATAAATTTTTATCTGTTTGTGTACATTCTTCATGACCACTCTCACCCACCACCATTCTATAGAATGTAAATTTGGCTTTGTAAATTTTGTATGTAAATTTGAATGTAAATTTTAAATGAAAATTTTGGCTTGTCAATTTGATACTCTCTTGATAGAGTTCTAATTCCTGGGGGGTTAAGTGTGCTATCGTTATATATGTACGCCCACAACACATGGGCGTACATATAATGTTCATATGTACGCCCACACCACATGGGCGTACATATAATGTTCATATGTACGCCCACACCACATGGGCGTACATATAATGTTCATATGTACGCCCACATCACATGGGCGTACATATAATGTTCATATGTACGCCCACATCACATGGGCGTACATATAATGTTCATATGTACGCCCACACCACATGGGCGTACATATAATGTTCATATGTACGCCCACATCACATGGGCGTACATATAATGTTCATATGTACGCCCACATCACATGGGCGTACATATAATGTTCATATGTACGCCCACATCACATGGGCGTACATATAATGTTCATATGTACGCCCACACCACATGGGCGTACATATAATGTTCATATGTACGCCCACACCACATGGGCGTACATATAATGTTCATATGCACGCCCATATGTTCATTGATTAACTACGGGCTCACCATAGCCCGTGCTGCTTGGAACTATTTGTTCCAGGAAGCGAATCTTAAGGAACAACAACAATGTTCATTGATTTGTTCCAATGTTTCAACGTAAAGTTAATGTTCATTTATTTGTTCAGTTCCCACTTCTTGAACATCTTGATCTAAACTTGGCTTAAGAAGAGTAAGATTAAGTATGCAGTAACAGTCTTATTACAAACTCTATTAGGCCTAAATATGAGTATCCTATTGAGAAATATGAGAAATGTTGGGAGCCGGTCGGCCGAGCGGAGAGCACGCTGGACTTGTGATCCTGTGGTCGCGGGTTCAATCCCAGGCGCCGGCGAGAAACAATGGGCAGAGTTTCTTTCACCCTATGCCCCTGTTACCTAGCAGTAAAATAGGTACCTGGGTGTTAGTCAGCTGTCACGGGCTGCTTCCTGGGGGGGGGGGTGGAGGCCTGGTCGAGGACCGGACCGCGGGGACACTAAAGCCCCGAAATCATCTCAAGATAACTCAAGATAACTCAAGATCCTGTTTGTCTTATCTTGAGTATTTAAACATTGACTTTTGCTAAAGATTGGAACTAATTATCACACCCAGATCTTGCCTGCAGTCAGGTTTGGCCGCGTGATATCAGTTAACTAGTATCAAGTGAGTCAAACCTGATAAGCAATCATTTTCCAGCATCAAATTGTATCTTCTAATTTTGGCGCTGTGCCCCCTGATAATTTCCTCCTCATTTCTAATATAATCGAATCGAAATCTAATATTTTGGGTAATGGAAGAGTCTTCAAACCCCCCTCCCTCCCCCCTCCCTTCCCCAACTCCCCCCCCCCCTCACATATCCTCCCCATGTCTTCTAATATATATATATCCAGTAAAATAGGGGGGTGGGGGGCAGGAGGGGGCTCGGCGCCCCCAGGACCAGTAAAATAGGGGGATTTCTACGCTCCCAGGACCAGTAAAATAGGGGATATCTCGGCCCCCCGGGACCAGTAAAATAGGGTGGATCTCGGCCCCCCGGGACCAGTAAAATAGGGGGGATCTCGGCGCCCCCAGAACCAGTAAAATAGGGGGGATCTCGGCGCCCCCAGAACCAGTAAAATAGGGGGGATCTCGGCCCCCAAAACCAGTAAAATAGGGGGGATCTCGGCCCCCCAGAAGCTGTAAAATAGGGGGGATCTCGGCCCCCCAGAAGCAGTAAAATAGGGGGGATCTCGGCGCCCCCAGAACCAGTAAAATAGGGGGGGATCTCGGCCCCCCAGAATCAGTAAAATAGGGGGGGATCTCGGCCCCCCAGAAGCAGTAAAATAGGGGGGATCTCGGCCCCCCAGAAGCAGTAAAATAGGGGGGGATCTCGGCGCCCCCAGAACCAGTAAAATAGGGGGGATCTCAACCCCCCAGAAGCAGTAAAATAGGGGGGATCTCGGCCCCCCAGAAGCAGTAAAATAGGGGGGATCTCGGCGCCCCAGAAGCAGTAAAATAGGGGGGATCTCGGCGCCCCCAGAAACAGTAAAATAGGGGGGATCTCGGCCCTCCAGAATCAGTAAAAAAGGGGGGATCTCCGCCCCCAGAACCAGTAAAATAGGGGGGATCTCAGCGCCCCCAGAACCAGTAAAATAGGGGGGATCTCGGCCCTCCAGAATCAGTAAAAAAGGGGGGATCTCGGCCCCCAGAACCAGTAAAATAGGGGAGATCTCGGCGCCCCCAGAACTAGTAAAATAGGGGGGATCTCGGCGCCCCCAGAAGCAGTAAAATAGGGGGGATCTCGGCGCCCCCAGAAGCAGTAAAATAGGGGGGATCTCGGCACCCCCAGAACCAATAAAATAGGGGGTGTCTCGGCGCCCCCAGAACCAGTAAAATAGGGGGTCTCGGCGCCCCCAGGACCAGTAAAATAAGGGGGTCTCGGCGCCCCCAGAACCAGTAAAATAGGGGTGTCTCGGCACCCCCAGAACCAGTAAAATAGGGGGATCTCTACGCCCCCAGAACCAGTAAAATAGGGAGGTCTCCGCGCCCCTAGAACCAGTAAAATAGGGGAATCTCTACGCCCCCAGAACCAGTAAAATAGGGGGGGTCTCGGCGCCCTCAGAACCAGTAAAATAGGGGGATCTCGGCGCCCCCAGAACCAGTAAAATAGGGGGATCTCGGCACCCCCAGAACCAGTAAAATAGGGGGATCTCTACGCCCCCAGAACCAGTAAAATAGGGGGGTCTCTGCCCCCAGAACCAGTAAAATAGGGGGGATCTCGGCCCCCAGAAGCAGTAAAATAGGGGGGATTTCGGCGCCCCCAGAACCAGTAAAATAGGGGGGATCTCGGCGCCCCCAGAACCAGTAAAATAGGGGGATCTCGGCGCCCCCAGAACCAGTAAAACAGGGGGGTCTCTACGCCCCCAGAACCAGTAAAATAGGGGGGATCTCTACGCCCCCAGAACCAGTAAAATAGGGGGGATCTCGGCGCCCCCAGAACCAGTAAAATAGGGGGATCTCGGCGCCCCCAGAACCAGTAAAAAAGGGGGGTCTCGGCGCCCCCAGAACTAGTAAAATAGGGGGGATCTCGGCGCCCCCAGAACCAGTAAAATAGGGGGGTCTCGGCGCCCCCAGAACTAGTAAAATAGGGGGGATCTCGGCGCCCCCAGAACCAGTAAAATAGGGGGATCTCAGCGCCCCCAGAACCAGTAAAAAGGGGGACCAATAACAGAAATATTATATATATACCCATAATTATATTATGGACCTCCGTGTTCTGTAATATTTTGATGAAACAAATCCTGGGAAGCAACAGGCAAGTGGAACATACCTTAAGGTGATGAGTTGTGTCCCGCGATGAGCTAAAAATGTCTTACCTGTAATGAGAGAAAAAGTCATTATTAATGTGCCTATTGACATTCCTATATACACATTATAGTCATATACCACATATATAACATATGAATGGTCACATCCACCTCCATGTTGGTATGTAAGAGGCGCAGTGGTTGGTCACACTTGAGGGTCGAGGTGGTGCTTAGCTTCTCCTGAAGGATGGTTGTGGGGTCCGTAGTGGGGTCAGACACGGGGGTCAGCGCTGGCCGTAGTGGGGTCAGATACTGGGGTCAGCGCTGCCCGTAGTGGGGTCAGACACAGGGGTCAGCGCTGGCCGTAGTGGGGTCAGACACGGGGATCAGCGCTGCCCGTAGTGGGGTCAGACACGGGGATCAGCGCTGCCCGTAGTGGGGTCAGATACTGGGGTCAGCGCTGCCCGTAGTGGGGTCAGACACGGGGGTCAGCGCTGCCCGTAGTGGGGTCAGACACGGGGGTCAGCGCTGCCCATAGTGGGGTCAGACAAGGGGTCAGCGCTACCCGTAGTGGGGTCAGACATGGGGGTCAGCGCTGCCCGTAGTGGGGTCAGACAAGGGGTCAGCGCTACCCGTAGTGGGGTCAGACACGGGGATCAGCGCTGCCCGTAGTGGGGTCAGACACGGGGATCAGCGCTGCCCGTAGTGGGGTCAGACACGGGGATCAGCGCTGCCCGTAGTGGGGTCAGACACGGGGATCAGCGCTGCCCGTAGTAGGGTCAGACACGGGGATCAGCGCTGCCCGTCGTGGGGTCAGACACGGGGATCAGCGCTGCCCGTCGTGGGGTCAGACACGGGGGTCAGCGTTGGCCCGTAGTGGGGTCAGACACGGGGGTCAGCGCTGCCCGTAATGGGGTCAGACACGGGGGTCAGCGCTGCCCGTAGTGGGGTCAGGGTCAACGCTATTCACCACGTTCTCACTAACATAAACAAAAGCGGTGTTGCCAACACTTCTCACCACGTTCTCACTAACATAAACAAAAGCGGTGTTGCCAACACTTCTCACCACGTGCTCACTAACACAAACAAAAGCGGTGTTGCCAACACTTCTCACCACGTGCTCACTAACATAAACAAAGCGGTGTTGCCAACACTTCTCACCACGTGCTCACTAACACAAACAAAAGCGGTGTTGCCAACACTTCTCACCACGTGCTCACTAACATAAACAAAAGCGGTGTTGCCAACACTTCTCACCACGTGCTCACTAACATAAACAAAAGCGGTGTTGCCAACACTTCTCACCACGTGCTCACTAACATAAACAAAAGCGGTGTTGCCAACACTTCTCACCACGTGCTCACTAACATAAACAAAAGCGGTGTTGCCAACACTACTCATCACGTGCTCACTAACATAAACAAAAGCGGTGTTGCCAACACTTCTCACCACGTGCTCACTAACATAAACAAAAGCGGTGTTGCCAACACTTCTCACCACGTTCTCACTAACATAAACAAAAGCGGTGTTGCCAACACTTCTCACCACGTGCTCACTAACATAAACAAAAGCGGTGTTGCCAACACTTCTCACCACGTTCTCACTAACATAAACAAAAGCGGTGTTGCCAACACTTCTCACCACGTGCTCACTAACATAAACAAAAGCGGTGTTGCCAACACTTCTCACCACGTGCTCACTAACATAAACAAAAGCGGTGTTGCCAACACTTCTCACCACGTGCTCACTAACATAAACAAAAGCGGTGTTGCCAACAGTCACAAATCCCTCACAATACACAAAATCTTCAGTACGAGACGAGCAACACCGCAAGAACTGAAAGTACCCAAAAAGTAGATAAGATTTACCACAACAATAAAAGCCAATTTCCGCTTTTTTATTTCCAATAAATCACAAAACTTTCTAAGACTTAACACTAAGTAGCGGCGTGTCCAGCCTTACTGTCTGGCCCAGACTTTATCACACACTTTCACCAGTTTGTTTGTCACGAAATTAATAATAAAAGTATTGGTAACCGTGAACCACTAATTTGCTAGTTCACTCACTAGTGCTAGTTCACACTATAGTGCTAGTTCACTCACTAGTGCTAGTTCACACACTAGTGATAGTTCACTCACTAGTGCTAGTTCACACTATAGTGCTAGTTCACTCACTAGTGCTAGTTCACACACTAGTGATAGTTCACTCACTAGTGCTAGTTCACTCACCAGTGCTAGTTCACACACTAGTGCTAGTTCACACACTAGTGCTGGTTCACACACTAGTGCTAGTTCACTCACTAGTGCTAGTTCACTCACTAGTGCTAGTTCACACACTATAGTGCTAGTTCACACACTAGTGCTAGTTCACACTATAGTGCTAGTTCACACACTAGTGCTAGTTCACACACTAGTGCTAGTTCACTCACTAGTGCTAGTTCACACTATAGTGCTAGTTCACTCACTAGTGCTAGTTCACACACTAGTGCTAGTTCACACACTAGTGCTAGTTCACACACTAGTGCTAGTTCACTCACTAGTGCTAGTTCACACTATAGTGCTAGTTCACACACTAGTGCTAGTTCACACTATAGTGCTAGTTCACACACTATAGTGCTAGTTTACTCACTAGTGCTAGTTCACACTATAGTGCTAGTTCACACACTAGTGCTAGTTCACTCACTAGTGATAGTTCACACACTAGTGCTAGTTCACTCACTAGTGATAGTTCACACACTAGTGCTAGTTCACTCACTAGTGCTAGTTCACACACTAGTGCTAGTTCACTCACTAGTGCTAGTTCACACACTAGTGCTAGTTCACACACTAGTGATAGTTCACACACTAGTGCTAGTTCACACACTAGTGCTACTTCACACACTATAGTCCTAGTTCACACACTAGTGCTAGTTCACACACTAGTGCTAGTTCACACACTAGTGCTGGTTCACACACTAGTGCTAGTCCACACACTAGTGCTAGTTCACACACTAGTGCTAGTTCACACACTAGTGCTAGTTCACACACTATAGTGCTAGTTCACTCACTAGTGCTAGTTCACACACTATAGTGCTAGTTCACACACTAGTGCTAGTTCACACACTAGTGCTAGTTCACACACACTAGTGCTAGTTCACACACTAGTGCTAGTTCACACACTATAGTGCTAGTTCACACACTAGTGCTAGTTCACACACTAGTGCTAGTTCACACACTATAGTGCTAGTTCACACACTAGTGCTAGTTCACACACTATAGTGCTAGTTCACACACTAGTGCTAGTTCACACACTAGTGCTAGTTCACACACTATAGTGCTAGTTCACACACTAGTGCTAGTTCACACACTAGTGCTAGTTCACACACACTAGTGCTAGTTCACTCACTAGTGCTAGTTCACACTATAGTGCTAGTTCACACACTAGTGCTAGTCCACACACTAGTCCTAGTTCACTCACTAGTGCTAGTTCACACACTAGTGCTAGTTCACTCACTAGTGCTAGTCCACACACTAGTCCTAGTTCACTCACTAGTGCTAGTTCACACACTAGTGCTAGTCCACTCACTATAGTGCTGGTTCACACACTAGTGCTAGTTCACACACTAGTGCTAGTCCACTCACTATAGTGCTGGTTCACACACTAGTGCTGGTTCACACACTAGTGCTAGTTCACACACTAGTGCTAACTAAGACGCAATTATTAACCCCACAACATCCAGTCTTCATGTCCGCGTGTGACCGAACACTTGGGAAGATTTTCAGATACACTTCAGAGGTGTGACAGTGACAGTGACAGTGACAGTGACAGTGACCAACCCTCACACTCCACCATCACAGTCACACTGGCATGACCCGCCACACTAGGGGGGGTGGGGGGGGGAGGGGGTCCAGACGACCGTCCAAGTCAACAAACTGGCTGTTGATGAACCCATATAAAGCCAGGTGGTGGTTCATCACCACATCAACACATGGACCAGCTGCTCATCTTGCTGCACGGGTTCGCATCCCGTTGCCGTAGGTATTTCTCCCTTTTAATTTAAATGGGAATTAATCAGCTGGTTGATGTAAACAGTGGCGGGGCTGACGATGACAAGCCGCCGACTCCCAGGTGTTGGCGTACGAGAATTTCTAAATTGGTGCTTGGTAACCCAGCTGTGAGGGCGGGGTAAGGTGTTCTCTCTACTGTGGTACTGGTTTATGCCAGCGGTACAAATGTACCAAAACGGTACGACTTGAAGCTTGTGTATTATAAGGCTCAGTTTCAACAGTCTGGTGGATCAACATGTGAGGATGACAGCCCAGACACGTCTCCCAGTTGACATTTTAGTCTTTATACCATAAGGACATAAGGCTTGGTATACCATAATATAAGAATCAGAAGGTTTTTTCGATTCATTTTGGATATTTTTCACATTTTGTCTTAGTGGTCTACACATTCTTGTGCTACAGGAGCGACGGTCTCGCTTCATGCAGGTCGGCGTTCAATCCCCGACTGTCGAAGTGGTTGGGCACCATTCCTTCCCCCCGTCCCATCCCAAATCCTTATCCTGACCCCTTCCAAATGCTATAAAGTCGTAATAGCTTGGCGCTTTCCCCCTGATAACTCCCTTTATCTCACGAACACACAGAGGTGATTAGAGTTCACGAAACTCGTTAACGAAATAATGCTTTGAGGCATTATATTTACAGAAGGGAAGGGAATTATCGGGGGAGAAAGCAGCAAGCCATTACGACTATATAGCTCTTGGAAGGGGTCAGGATAAGGATTTGGGATGGGACGAGGGGAAAGGAATGGTGCCCAACCACTTGTGGACCGTCGGGGATTGAACGCCGACCAGCATAAAGTCATCCTGATTAGGCCTTGTGGCTCTGGACAACGTCAAAGAACATTAAACTAATTAAAGTAATTTGCACATCAGTCGACTAGTTATTAACTTTCTAATAACATGAAGGATGATGTAAAAAGCTTAATTATTGTTATTAAGGATGATGTAAAAGTATGATTTATTCTGTGAGATTATTAAGCATGATTTAAGTTTTTCTATAAACTGTTCCATACCAGTTTTTGAAATTGAAATTGAAATTGAAATAAGTTTATTGAGGTAAAATCCACACAAAGGGATGAGGTAGCTCAAGCTATTCTCACCCCGTTCAGTACATCGTGTTTAATACATACATAGACACACATCACAAACAATAAACATATTACCGAACATTCTGAGAGATAAACATATACATTTCCTCCTTTACACAAGTAGTATGTTATCAGACGTACACACAAATACTTTTATGACTTAGGTATACTGTATAGACAATTTGCAAGACACCTGCAGATAATTCAACACAATATTACAGTCTTGGTCCATACCAGTAGTCAAGTGTTTTAATATGACAAATATTCCCATAATCTGTACTCAGTTATTTTCTTCTGTTTCAAAAGAAATAATATATTTTATAAATTGTTTTTTTTTCTAAAAAATGGTAAAAATTTATTAATAACAGCAATTCTCTTAGTCCAGTCCATCCAGTGGCCGACCCCAAAGACGCATATGCGTCAATGTGAACGCATTGCGCCAATTAGACGCAAATGGGGTTGTTTAGTACGCAGATGAGCCACAGAGACGTTTGAAAGAACTTTTTCAGTGTCACTAATGGTTAACAGATGGAATGCATTAGCCAGTGATGTGGTGGAGGCTGACTCCATACACAGTTTATAATGTAGATATGATAGAGCCCAATAGGCTCAGGAACCTGTACACCAGTTGATTGACGGTTGAGAGGCGGGACCAAAGAGCCAGAGCTCAACCCCCGCAAGCACAATTAGGGTGAATACAATTAGGTGAGACCACGAGACAAGCCTACCTGATTGGTATAAACGATTTAGCGGGTTTTTGATCCTAATTTTCTCCTAATAATCCTCTTAATCCTAATTTTCCCATTGAAAATTAGGATTAAGTCCTGCCCGAACCACTACGCCTGTTAGTGGCTGTACAAGAATGTAACAACTCTTGTATACATAAATACATAAATACAGCCGAACTGAAAGTAAATAATTTTCTGTACGTACTGAACAAATAAGTACAGATAAACAACAATTTATGAACACTCAGTCCTCAGTGTTCATAAATCAACTGATACAACCAAAGGGGGAAAGAGATTATCAGGGGGGGAAAGCACCAAGCCATTACGACTATATAGCACTGGGAAGGGGGGTCAGGATAAGGATTTGGGATGGGACGCAGGAGGGAAAAAATGGTGCCTTACCATTTGGGGTGGACGGTCGGGGATTGAACGCCGACCTGCATGAAGCGAGACCGTCGTTCTACCGTCCAGCCCAAGTGGGGTGGACTGATATAGTGTACTACACTGATTGTATCACAGGATGAAAATGATCTGACGGTGAATATACATTGAAGAGCGATACACCTGACTGTGTATGTGTACTGTGGAGAGAGGTATCTCTCTCTGTATACATGCTCTGTGAAGAGAGGAATATCTATATGTATACATACACTGTGAAGAGAGGAATATCTCTATGTATACATACACTGTGAAGAGAGGAATATCTCTATGTATACATACACTGTGAAGAGAGGAATATCTCTATGTATACATACACTGTAAAGAGAGGAATATCTCTATGTATACATACACTGTAAAGAGAGGTATACATTTCTGTATATGTATCTTTTACTAGTCAATCAAATAGAAGGAATCAGCAACATCACAAGGGACCACTTAACAACCTCACAGTGTGTTACTAACCACTAAACAAGGTGCCAGTGTGTTACTAACCACTAAACAACCTCACAGTGTGTTACTAACCACTAAACAACCTACCAGTGTGTTACTAACCACTAAACAAGGTGCCAGTGTGTTACTAACCACTAAACAAGGTGCCAGTGTGTTACTAACCACTAAACAAGGTGCCAGTGTGTTACTAACCACTAAACAAGGTACCAGTGTGTTACTAACCACTTAACAACCTACCAGTGTGTTACTAACCACTAAACAAGGTGCCAGTGTGTTACTAACCACTAAACAAGGTGCCAGTGTGTTACTAACCACTAAACAAGGTGCCAGTGTGTTACTAACCACTAAACAAGGTGCCAGTGTGTTACTAACCACTAAACAACCTACCAGTGTGTTACTAACCACTTAACAACCTACCAGTGTGTTACTAACCACTAAACAAGGTACCAGTGTGTTACTAACCACTAAACAAGGTGCCAGTGTGTTACTAACCACTAAACAACCTCACAGTGTGTTACTAACCACTTAACAACCTCACAGTGTGTTACTAACCACTTAACAACCTCACAGTGTGTTACTAACCACTAAACAACCTCACAGTGTGTTACTAACCACTAAACAACCTCACAGTGTGTTACTAACCACTAAACAAGGTGCCAGTGTGTTACTAACCACTAAACAAGGTACCAGTGTGTTGCTAACCACTAAACAAGGTACCAGTGTGTTACTAACCACTAAACAAGGTACCAGTGTGTTACTAACCACTAAACAAGGTGCCAGTGTGTTACTAACCACTAAACAACCTACCAGTGTGTTACTAACCACTAAACAAGGTGCCAGTGTGTTACTAACCACTAAACAAGGTGCCAGTGTGTTACTAACCACTAAACAAGGTGCCAGTGTGTTACTAACCACTAAACAAGGTGCCAGTGTGTTACTAACCACTAAACAAGGTGCCAGTGTGTTACTAACCACTAAACAACCTCACAGTGTGTTACTAACCACTAAACAACCTCCCAGTGTGTTACTAACCACTAAACAAGGTGCCAGTGTGTTGCTAACCACTAAACAAGGTGCCAGTGTGTTACTAACCACTAAACAAGGTACCAGTGTGTTACTAACCACTAAACAACCTCACAGTGTGTTGCTAACCACTAAACAAGGTGCCAGTGTGTTACTAACCACTAAACAAGGTGCCAGTGTGTTACTAACCACTAAACAAGGTACCAGTGTGTTACTAACCACTAAACAAGGTACCAGTGTGTTACTAACCACTAAACAAGGTGCCAGTGTGTTACTAACCACTAAACAAGGTGCCAGTGTGTTACTAACCACTAAACAACCTCACAGTGTGTTACTAACCACTAAACAACCTCACAGTGTGTTACTAACCACTAAACAACCTCACAGTGTGTTACTAACCACTAAACAACCTCACAGTGTGTTACTAACCACTAAACAAGGTGCCAGTGTGTTACTAACCACTAAACAACCTCACAGTGTGTTACTAACCACTAAACAAGGTGCCAGTGTGTTACTAACCACTAAACAAGGTGCCAGTGTGTTACTAACCACTAAACAACCTACCAGTGTGTTACTAACCACTAAACAAGGTGCCAGTGTGTTACTAACCACTAAACAAGGTGCCAGTGTGTTACTAACCACTAAACAAGGTGCCAGTGTGTTACTAACCACTAAACAACCTCACAGTGTGTTACTAACCACTAAACAAGGTGCCAGTGTGTTACTAACCACTAAACAACCTCACAGTGTGTTACTAACCACTAAACAAGGTGCCAGTGTGTTACTAACCACTAAACAAGGTGCCAGTGTGTTACTAACCACTAAACAAGGTGCCAGTGTGTTGCTAACCACTAAACAAGGTGCCAGTGTGTTACTAACCACTAAACAACACAAAACGAACTAAAATCACAGATAAATAACGAATCTTTTTATCACTACACGTCATGTGAATGTCGCATGACCTTATCTTCATCCCGAGACGGGAAATACACGCGTCTCCAAAGGGTGTCGAACGACATTTAATGCGGCAATTACGGCCTAACGAGTGCCGATAGGCGACACAGATGGTGATCCTACGCGGACATTATCAGCATCTTCGTTTCCGAAACCGGTTGATCTTGAGGGGCTGGTAATTCCTAGATGTTATCGGTGAGAAGAATGTCCTGATCTGTTAAGTCTGATCTTGTACATTGTGGCCCTCTGGTGGCCATTGTGGGAAGTTAGTGGACACTGTGGCCATCTGGTGGCCATTGTGGAACGTCAGTGAACACTGTGGCCCTCTGGTGGCCATTGTGGGAAGTTAGTGAACATTGTGGCCCTCTGGCGGCCATTGTGGGAAGTTAGTGAACATTGTGGCCCTCTGGCGGCCATTGTGCGAAGTTAGTAAACACTGTGGCCCTCTGGTGGTCATTGTGGGAAGTCAGTTAACACTGTGGCCCTCTGGTGGCCATTGTGGGAACTTAGTAAACATTGTGGCCCTCTGGTGGCCATTGTAGGAAGTTAGTCAACACTGTGGCCCTCTGGTGGCCATTGTAGGAAGTTAGTCAACACTGTGGCCCTCTGGTGGCCATTGTAGGAAGTTAGTGGACACTGTGGCCCTCTGGTGGCCATTGTGGGAAGTTAGTAAACACTGTGGCCCTCTGGTGGCCATTGTGGGAAGTTAGTCAACACTGTGGCCCTCTGGTGGCCATTGTGGGAAGTTAGCCAACACTGTGGCCCTCTGGTGGCCATTGTGGGAAGTTAGTCAACACTGTGGCCCTCTGGTGGCCATTGTGGGAAGTTAGTGGACACTGTGGCCCCCTGGTGGCCACTTCTGCAACCTGTCTTTTAGAAGTGATAGCAACAGTGGTCAAATAATTATTTTCAAAATGATGGAAATTATAAGAACGATAATTCGAACGTTCGAAAAATTACTGTTGTTCGTAAAAAAAGTGGAATGACAGGAACACAACCTAACCTGTTTTAGGCCTAAATAAGGCAACATATTTTCGCAGTCTTGGGTATAATTTAGTACATTTCTGGACTATGGTAGACCTAGTTGGTCATAAGTAGAGCCAACTGGGAAAATAAAACACCCTAGATCATATTTTTACAAACAACGATGCGTGAACAAATCCACAAGGGCTGTGACGAGGATTCGAACTTGCGTCCGAGAGCATCCCCAGACGCTGCCTTAATTGACGGAGCTACGAACGAAGTTCATAGCTACGAAGTTTTGTAGAACTTCGGTTTCAACTCTTTTGACCATGTCGTTGCTCAGTCGATTAAGGCAGCGTCTGGGATGCTCTCGGACGCAGGTTCGAATCCTCGTCACGGCCTTTGTGGATTTGTTCATTCGATGCATCACGCTATTGTGATTTCTGTGTGAAACGATGAACTGATTGGGCACAAAAATGATCTCAAATACCTATTACTCAGATCACAACCAAATTGAAGTTCAGACGAGTATGGGCAATAGACCTGTACACCCAATTTCAAGTCCAAGAGGAGGAGAATTAAGCAAATTCCTTTTTAATAACAAACTCATTAACTGGGAACAAATAAACTAAGTCCTCCCAGAACAATGCTGGGATGAACAAATACATAAAGCAGACTTAGACCAATTGTAATTGTAATTATCAGGGGTAAAGCGCCAAGCCATTACGACTTTATAGCATTTGGAAGGTTAGGTTAGGTTAGGTTAGGTTAGGTTAGGTTAGGTTAGGTTAGATTAGGTTAGGTTAGGTTAGGTTAGATTAGGTTAGGTTAGGTTAGGTTAGGTAAGGTTAGGTTAGGTTAGGTTAGGTAAGGTTAGGTTAGGTAAGGTTAGGTTAGGTTAGGTTAGGTTAGGTTAGGTTAGATTAGGTTAGGTTAGGTTAGGTAAGGTTAGGTTAGGTTAGGTTAGCAACATGGAGGTGGATGTGACCATTCACATGTTATATATGTCGTATAGGATTATATTGTGTATATAGGACTTTCAATGGACTTTTTCTGACATTACAGGTAAGACTTTTTTAGCTCATCGCGGGACACAACTCATCACCTTAAGGTATGTTCCACTTGCCTGTTGCTTCCCAGGATTTGTTTCATCAAAATATTACAGAACACGGAGGTCCATAATATAATTATGGGTATATATATAATATTTCTGTTATTGGTCCCCCATTTTATCCGGTGGGGCTGAGGCCCCCTTCCCCTTTTACTGGTCCTGGGGGCGCCGAGCCCCCCCTATTTTACTGAATATATATATGTTGGAAGACATGGGGAGGATATATGGGGGGGGGGGGGAGTTGGGGAAGGGGGGGGGGGAGTTGGGGAAGGGAGGGAGGGGTGTAATATATGTCATAGAACTTTACCATCTGAATGCACCAAACTGTGCCTTTTCATATTTCCAAATCGAAGTCAAACACCCGAAAATGAATATATCCATGAAAACCGATTGACGTCCTGTTATCTGAAGACTGGTTAGTTGTTTTCCTACTGATAGGTGCAGTTTGTGTGATATAAGTATTCATCCAGAGGGTTGGCTAGTATCAGTGGAACACCCTACCCGCCGAAGCATAGAAGACAAACATCTGTTAACTTTTCTTTTAAAGTATAGGTTTAAAATATCATCAAGGTAAACCGTCGACAAACTGCCAATTTCCTTTCCTCTTCAAGGCTACTATTGTTAGCGTCTCTCACGGTAAATCTATGTAAAATCAGAACAGTTTTTTCAATTGGATGACAGCATGATGTTGTGGCCCCGCTTGGCTTCGCTTCGTGGGTGATGAGAAATACTTGACTGTTACTCAGGACTTGGGCATTGTTTCTTACAGTTAGACTGTATGAGAACACTAGACAGTCAATAGTGGTCGTTCTTCTTCATGATAGGTTCAGTTTATTGTTTAGTAATCAGTGTAATTCAGTTTATGGACCAGGGCGTTCCCGGGAAACACAAACCGAAACTGTCTCTATTTTCCGCTTGTTACAACTTGTAATAAAGTTGTTACGTCTTGGCTTAACGTGTTTATGACGTATTAGAACGTTGTTACAACTTGCTATATTGGTTGTTATAACTGGTTAGGAGGTGTTAAAACTTGTTCGAACGTTGTACCAACGTCGTAATTTCGGTGTGTGTTTGGCGGGTTGCCATCAGTTCTTATTGACGAACGAGCAAAAACTAGAAGTATGCTGACCAGACCACCCACTAGAAAGTGAAGGGACGACGAGGTTTCAATCGACTTGAGAATAATCCAGGACGGATCGAAACGTCGTCGTCCCTTCACCTTCTAGTGTGCGGTCTGGTCAACATACTTCAGCCACGTTATTGTGACTCCTCGCTTGCAAAAACTAGATGGATTTAAATCGTTATCTGATACCTTCTGTGCTTTGAATGTCTTCTTCCATAATTAATTCCCTTAAAAGCGGCCAATTTCCATGATATCTTGAATTAAAAAGGCCAAATTTGTGCTGAGTTTACGAGTATAGACAAAATTGACTGAGTATCCGCAAAATTTAAGGAAAAAAACCAGCACACGAGTTACATTAGAGAAAACGAATTCATTGTTTCGGGAGAATATTATTATGAGGTCATCCGGTACATGTAACAGCCCAATAAGTGCAATTATGTACTAAATACGTATGTTGGGAAATGTACTTATTACATTTAGTATTAAAACGTACTGTCTATTCGGAGGATAGGTTGGGCGATGACAACACGTCAGGCAGTGAGTGACACTGGCCTGTCAGATCATGACAGGTGTCACTCATTAGCTCAGTGAGTGACTGGGAAGCACCAGTATGTGATTCCTGTCACTCAATTAAGTGGCATGCTGAGAGAGAGTATTATTATGTGAGAAACTAATCCGTTTAGGCTATATATTAACATATATGTACGACTCATACATATATGTTAATATATACTGGAAGCAGCCGTCCTGTTCTCATGTGGTCTAAATATCACATCAAAGTTCACATTAAACATTCTGTCGCAAATTTCAGTATTTCTTAAAATTTTCACTTAAGATGAAAACTTAAAAATTACTTCTGCAAAGTTCGCTTTACTGCAAAGCTGCAACAGGAGCCGGTGGCTGAGCGGACAGAACACTGGACACGTGATCCTTTGGTCCCGGGTTTGATCCCGGGCGCCGGCGATAAACAATGGGCAGAGTTTATTTCACCCTATGCCCCTGTTACCTAGCAGTAAATAGGTACCTGGGTGTTAGTCAGCTGTCACGGGCTGCTTCCTGGGGGTGGAGGCCTGGTCGAGGGCCGGGCCGCGGGGATCCGTAAATCCTCCCCGGCCAGGATTCGAACCCAGGACAAAGCGCTCACGGAACGCCAGGCGAGTGTCTTACCACTACGCCACGGAGACTAACAGATTGGGCTTGACACGTCGCTCAAGGACCTGCTGCTATGATGAGACCTTCAACAGTGACGACGGTAGAGGGAGACAGATGCATATCTAGAGGTTATCTTGAGATGATTTCGGGGCTTTAGTGTCCCCGCGGCCCGGTCCTCGACCAGGCCTCCACCCCCAGGAAGCAGCCCGTGACAGCTGACTAACTCCCAGGTACCTATTTACTGCTAGGTAACAGGGGCATTCAGGGTGAAAGAAACTTTGCCCATTTGTTTCTGCCTCGTGCGGGAATCGAACCCGCGCCACATAATTACGAGTCCTGCGCGCTATCCACCAGGCTACGAGGCCCCTGTGACTTTACTTTAAATATGCTATGTAGAATGAAGGGAAGTTGCCCAGTCGCTCGCTAAATCTACTCATTTACTTGTAATTTTACTGTACGATAAAACCTCCCTTTTCCCCGACTCTACCTATATATATAAACCAATATATCAATTACATACAGAAATCACGATAACTTGATGCTCCCGGACGCAGGTTCGAATCCTCGTCACGGCCCTGGTGGATTTGTTCAATATGTAAATTGTCGAATAAAATAACTCCCGGTACAGAAATGACCAGATATATGTGAGGGGCCTCGTAGCCTGGTGGATAGCGCGCAGGATTCGTAATTCTGTGGAGCGGGTTCGATTCCCGCACGAGGCAGAAGCAAATGGGCAAAGTTTCTTTCACCCTGAATGCCCCTGTTACCTAGCAGTAAATAGGTACCTGGGAGTTAGTCAGCTGTCACGGGCTGCTTCCTGGGGGTGGAGGCCTGGTCGAGGACCGGGCCGCGGGGACACTAAAAAGCCCCGAAATCATCTCAAGATAACCTCAAGATGGTGGCAGACGTGATATATATACCTGGTCATTCCCTTCACATGACAACCTTCACGGGGTTGGTATGTGGAGGGAATGATACATGATACATAACAGCCTCCACTGTGAATGATACATGATACATAAGAACCTCCACTGCGAATCATACAAGATACATAACAGCCTCCACTGCGAATCATACAAGATACATAAGAGCCTCCACTGCGAATCATACAAGATACATAAGAGCCTCCACTGCGAATCATACAAGATACATAACAGCCTCCACTGCGAATCATACAAGATACATAAGAGCCTCCACTGCGAATCATACAAGATACATAACAGCCTCCACTGCGAATCATACAAGATACATAACAGCCTCCACTGCGAATCATACAAGATACGTAACAGCCTCCACTGCAAATCATGCAAGATACATAAGAGCCTCCACTGCGAATCATACAAGATACATACCAGCCTCCACTGCGAATCATACAGGATACATAACAGCCTCCACTGCGAATCATACAAGATACATACCAGCCTCCACTGCGAATCATACAAGATACATAACAGCCTCCACTGCGAATCATACAAGATACATAACAGCCTCCACTGCGAATCATACAAAATACATAACAGCCTCCACTGCGAATCATACAAAATACATAACAGCCTCCACTGCGAATCATACAAGATACATAAGAGCCTCTACTGCGAATCATACAAGATACATAACAGCCACCACTGCGAATCATACAAGATACATAACAGCCTCCACTGCGAATCATACAAGGTACATAACAGCCTCCACTGCAAATCATACAAGATACATAACAGCCTCCACTGCGAATCATACAAGATACATAACAGCCTCCACTGCGAATCATACAAGATACATAACAGCCTCCACTGCGAATCATACAAGATACATAACAGCCTTCACTGCGAATCATACAAGATACATAACAGCCTCCACTGCGAATCATACAAGATACATAACAGCCTCCACTGTGAATCATACAAGATACATAACAGCCTCCACTGCGAATCATGCAAGATACATAACAGCCTCCACTGCGAATCATACAAGATACATAACAGCCTCCACTGCGAATCATACAAGATACATAACAGCCTCCACTGCGAATCATACAAGATACAAAACAGCCTCCACTGCGAATCATACAAGATACATAACAGCCTCCACTGCGAATCATACAAGATACATAACAGCCTCCACTGCGAATCATACAAGATACATACCAACCTCCACTGCGAATCATACAAGATACATAAGAGCCTCCACTACGAATCATACAAGATACATAACAGCCTCCACTGCGAATCATACAAGATACATAACAGCCTCCACTGCGAATCATACAAGATACATAACAGCCTCCACTGCGAATCATACAAGATACATAACAGCCTCCACTGCGAATCATACAAAATACATAACAGCCTCCACTGCGAATCATACAAGATACATAACAGCCTCCACTACGAATCATACAAAATACATAACAGCCTCCACTACGAATCATACAAGATACATAACAGCTTCCACTGCGAATCATACAAGATACATAACAGCCTCCACTGCGAATCATACAAGATACATAACAGCCTCCACTACGAATCATACAAGATACATAACAGCTTCCACTGCGAATCATACAAGATACATAACAGCCTCCACTGCGAATCATACAAGATACATAACAGCCTCCACTGCGAATCATACAAAATACACAACAGCCTCCACTACGAATCATACAAGATACATAACAGCCTCCACTGCGAATCATACAAAATACACAACAGCCTCCACTACGAATCATACAAGATACATAACAGCCTCCACTGCGAATCATACAAAATACACAACAGCCTCCACTACGAATCATACACCCACGTTTTAATGTAAACATTATTATCATCCTCTGTTTCCTCTGACTATTAAAGGATATTTAATAACCAGATTGAAGGAATTACACCTTATGACTTTAGAGAAGAGAAGGGAGAGGTGGGGGACATGATACAGACGTATAAAATACTTAGAGGGATTGACAAGGTGGAAACAGAGGAAATATTTACAATGAATAACAAATATAACAAAATGGGACATAGATGGAAGGTTGAGACTCAGAAAGTGTCATAGAGATATTAGAAAGTTTTCTTCTACCGTAATGATTGTAGAAGCTAACTCCTAGGTGGAAGAAGCGGGGGTCCAAGAGCTGGAGCTTGATCTTGCAGGCACAAAGAGGTGGGCACACCCCACACACGCAGGATATTGAATAATCAGACTGCTTCCGGGTCCTGGTTCGAGGCGGCAAATCCAATATAACCTTTTTGTAAAAGAAACCTTTAAGAAAAGTTGTTTTCAAGGCTGACCCATAGTACAGTCATTTGAGGGTCCACCTATATATATATATATATATATATATATATATATATATATATATATATATATATATATATATATATATATATATATATATATATAAAGGGGGTCACAGCACTGCTCCCCCAGCACCTGGGGGTCCACACAAGACAGTAGAGGTCACAGTCCCACTCCCCCAGCACCTGGGGGTCCACACAAGACAGTAGGGGGTCACAGTACCACTCCCCCAGCACCTGGGGGTCCACACAAGACAGTAGGGGGTCACAGTACCACTCCCCCAGCACCTGGGGGTCCACACAAGACAGTAGGGGGTCACAGTACCACTCCCCCAGCAACTGGGGGTCCACACAAGACAGTAGGGGGTCACAGTACCACTCCCCCAGCACCTGGGGGTCCACACAAGACAGTAGAGGTCACAGTACCACTCCCCCAGCACCTGGGGGTCCACACAAGACAGTAGGGGGTCACAGTACCACTCCCCCAGCAACTGGGGGTCCACACAAGACAGTAGGGGGTCACAGTCCCACTCCCCCAGCACCTGGGGGTCCACACAAGACAGTAGAGGTCACAGTACCACTCCCCCAGCACCTGGGGGTCCACACAAGACAGTAGGGGGTCACAGTCCCACTCCCCCAGCACCTGGGGGTCCACACAAGACAGTAGGGGGTCACAGTCCCACTCCCCCAGCACCTGGGGGTCCACACAAGACAGTAGAGGTCACAGTACCACTCCCCCAGCACCTGGGGGTCCACACAAGACAGTAGGGGGTCACAGTACCACTCCCCCAGCACCTGGGGGTCCACACAAGACAGTAGAGGTCACAGTACCACTCCCCCAGCACCTGGGGGTCCACACAAGACAGTAGGGGTCACAGTACCACTCCCCCAGCACCTGAGGGTCCACACAAGACAGTAGGGGTCACAGTACCACTCCCCCAGCACCTGGGGGTCCACACAAGACAGTAGGGGGTCACAGTACCACTCCCCCAGCACCTGGGGGTCCACACAAGACAGTAGGGGTCACAGTACCACTCCCCCAGCACCTGGGGGTCCACACAAGACAGTAGGGGGTCACAGTACCACTCCCCCAGCACCTGGGCGTCCACACAAGACAGTAGAGGTCACAGTCCCACTCCCCCAGCACCTGGGGGTCCACACAAGACAGTAGGGGTCACAAGTTTGGTCCCCTAGGATGCTCCAAGGAATTCTAATGGGGTCACGTCTTAACTCTTCACCACGTTTAAGTGTTGAAGATATATATATATATATATATATATATATATATATATATATATATATATATATATATATATATATATATATATATATATATATATATATATATGTATGTATGTATTTATGTATGTATGTATGTATGTATGTGTGTGTGTGTGTGTGTGTGTGTGTGTGTGTGTGTGTGTGTGTGTGTGTGTGTGTACTCACCTAGTTGTGTTTGCGGGGGTTGAGCTCTGGCTCTTTGGTCCCGCCTCTCAACTGTCAATCAACTGGTGTACAGATTCCTGAGCCTATTGGGCTCTATCATATCTACATTATAAACTGTGTATGGAGTCAGCCTCCACCACATCACTTCCTAATGCATTCCATTTACTAACTACTCTGACACTGAAAAAGTTCTTTCTAATGCCTCTGTGGCTCATTTGGGTACTCAGCTTCCACCTGTGTCCCCTTGTTCGCGTCCCACCAGTGTTGAATAGTTTATCCTTGTTCACCCGGTCGATTCCCCTGAGGATTTTGTAGGTTGTGATCATGTTCCCCCTTACTCTTCTGTCTTCCAGTGTCGTAAGGTGTTTGTGTGTGTGTGTGTAAGAAATAAAGAACATTCAGAATTTTTTTTTATCGTTTATAATTTCGTATTTGCTGCTCCTGTCTCCCCTATTTATCTATTATATACCTTATTGTACATGACTACATGGTTGTGAATTGTGGTATAGCACTAACATACAAACATCATTCCATTACAAAAGGAATTATTTTTTAATCCTCCTTATCTGGAATTATAGATACCGGATAAGGAGGATGCGCGTGTGTAGTCCCACACCAACAGCGTATCATCCTTACAGACAAGATTGGCGACCCCTTCAGGAGGGTTCTGAGTGTGTCTGGGTCTGTATAAGCTTAGGTGTCCTTGTACGGGGCTGCGGCGGTGCTCCTCTTGATGATTTACGATATAACGCATCCCTGGAAACACAAACCGAAACTATCTCTATTTTCCGCTTGTTACAACTTGCAATAAAGTTGTTACATCTTGGCTTAACGTGTTTATGACGTATTAGAACGTTGTTACAACTTGCTATATTGGTTGTTATAACTGGTTAGGAGGTGTTAAAACTTGTTCGAACGTTGTACCAACGTCGTAGTTTCGGTGTGTGTTTAGTGGGATGGTATTGGCCATATGTGTCTGCCAATGCACGTCTACAGATGCATCTGTGTTTCGTGAGGCGAAGGGCAACACCAATACAAAGATCCTCGTGATTAAGTCGAGTTCCGAGGATGGGTACAGCAAATAGAAAAATCCCTGGCATGGGGAGCTTTTACCGCTAGGAGGCGGGCTTTGCTCTCAAGAGATGCATTTCCGAGCATCGGTTGAGGCAATGTTTTCCATTATGGGATTATCCGAGTGAGCCTCTGTGCTGGGGGTTTTGTGGGGCTGGAGGTCGGGGGTGTAGCGGTGTCTCGTCCCAATGTCTTCTATCATCCTGCAACCTGTCCTCTTAAAAATAACGTCGCTTTTTGGCCGTTTACCAGTATGGCCAAAAGTGGATGTAATTTGAAAATAAAAAAAATTAATATAAATTTGGGACTTTTTTTTCAACAACAATAAATTAGGGGTCCTCTGGAAAGGTAGGTGGGCAGGAAATTCTCAAAAAGTTTCAAAACGTTATGAAAAACGCTATTTGAAAGTTTCCTCTCCTAACCTTAGCGAGTAAACCGGACGACTCAAACAGAAAACGGGACAGTACCCCACTTTCGTGAGCCGATTTCATTTCAAATTACGTCCACTTTTGGCCATAGCGCTCGTATGAGCGAAAAGCAACGTAATTTTTAAGAGAACAGGTTGCATCGTGAGCTCGTACAGGATCTCTCATGGGTGTTGGTAGGATCTTGCAAGTTGGGCAGCAGCGAGGTTATCTTGAGATGATTTCGGGGCTTTAGTGTCCCCGCGGCCCGGTCCTCGACCAGGCCTCCACCCCCAGGAAGCAGCCTGTGACAGCTGACTAACACCCAGGTACCTATTTTACTGCTAGGTAACAGGGGGCATAGGGTGAAAGAAACTCTGCCCATTGTTTCTCTCCGGCGCCCGGGATCGAACCCGGGACCACAGGATCACAAGTCCAGCGTGCTGTCCGCTCGGCCGACCGGCTCCCTTACCTTACTTACACCCTTACTGGAGCGATGCACGGGGATAAGAATATTGCAAATGCTGCCTCTGGTGCTCTGAGTAGGCCTATTCCCTGAGGTTGACCGCTAGTGTTGTTTGCTCCAGATGACTCATCTGAGTCTAGGTTATCTTGAGGTTATCTTGAGATGATTTCGGGGCTTTAGTGTCCCCGCGGCCCGGTCCTTGGCCAGGCCTCCACCCCCAGGAAGCAGCCCGTGACAGCTCACTAACACCCAGGTACCTATTTACTGCTAGGTAACAGGGGCACTCAGGGTGAAAGAAACTTTGCCCATTTGTTTCTGCCTCGTGCGGGAATCGAACCCGCGCCACAGAATTACAAGTCCTGCGCGCTATCCACCAGGCTACGAGGCCCCCTAGGGTTGAGTGCCTTCTACAATATTGACTTCAGGAGCTTATCATATTGAGTGTGTAGTGGGTAGCCCAAAGTGGTTGAGCACCCTAAGAGACATGCTCGCCTGGGTGAGGTTAGACCCCTCTTGCAACTAGGTGCAAGTGCATCATGGGAGCACCGAGACCTTTATTCTCTCTTCAGTCCTCCTTAAAGTCACTCAATATATTACCTCGATGAGTGCAGTGTTGTAACCCGAAGATGCTCGAAGTAGCTGTCACCATCGTTTGCACCTTCCCTCTCACTTTCACTATCACCTTCATCTTCACCTTCATCACCTTAACCTTCACCATCACCATCACCATCACCTTCACCTTCACCATCACCTTCACCATCACTATTACC